>NW_027397103.1:1068180-1124556 GCF_003265705.2 Callorhinus ursinus | reverse complement strand
CATCATCACCACCATCCCCATCATCACCATCATCACCACCATCCTCATCATCACCACCATCACCATCATCACCACCATCATTGTTACAGGTCAGATTCCCCAGGAAGCCGACTCTGAGATGGAACTTAGCATGAAGGGTATTTATTCGGGAGTGTTCCTGGTATCAACACCTGTGGAAGGGTGGTAAGAAAGCAGGATTGAGCTGAGGGAGGAGATGGACAGCAGTGTACCCCCACCAAAAGTGCCTGTCGATCCCACGGGGAGCTCTAAATCGAATAGCCCCTCAGAGTTGCATCTGGGCCCTTGTCGCTTACAATCTCTAGAATTTATCACAATATTGGTTTCAAGCCTTCATCTTCCCACTCGTTTTCCAAAGGAGATGTGTGTATTACACGAAGAGGAGCCAAGGGCTTACCACCAATGAATAAATCATTAATGGTGGAATTCCAGGCATCTGTTGGGTTTACTATCTGGGGGCAAAGGAGCTTTGTGGAAGCTTCTCACACTGTCCCACTTGCCCTGCAGCCCCAGAATCCTGCTCACTTTCCCACAACAGCGGGGCCCCTGGGACCATCTCCCTTCGAGTGGGTACTCATCCATTCTAACCCCAAAGGCTTGGGACACCATGGCCCTGCTTCCTGGCAAGCCTTCTTGGGCGGCCACCGCGATCTGTCTCCTCTTGACCTTTCCCACTCTTTTTTCTAGGGAGCTGAACCAAAGGATGATCTGCTCGTGCAGGCGAGTCCCTTTCTGGCCAAGTTGATGGAGCTGAGGGCCTCAGGGAGAGAGCCTGGGTCAGGGCCGCCTACACTGCATGGCCACAGGCAAGTGTGGGCCCCTCTCATTTAAAAAATCTTCGAGGGGCAGTTACAGGGCAAAATGGGGTCACACGATCAAAGTGCCCAGGACAGCCAGGCACACAGTAGGTGCTTACTAAATCCACAGGACAGGCCCTTAGCAAGCACCACAGGGGAGAAGATGTCAGGATTTATGCCAAGCAACAGCTTGTCACTGAACCTCTCTCTGGCCCCGGAGGCCTACCTGCCTACCTTTTGCCCCACTCACCCCATTCCAGCCCCAATGGCCTCCCTGCCATCCCTCAGACTCACCAAGTTCATTCCCACCTCAGGGCCTTTGCACTTGCTGGCCCCTCTGCCCAGAGCCCCCTTCCCCAGAGCTTCCCAAGGCTGCCTCCTCCCTTCTCATCCCGTCCACCCCGGACTCAGGTAGAAACCCGTGCCTACTCACTAGCTCATCACCCTGTTCATTTTCTCCGCCATACACAGCACTCTGGATTCACCTTGTTCAGGCAAGGTATGTCTGAGGACTCACCATTCAATCTCTGATGCCTAGAACAGTAGCTGTGTACAATACAGGAAGTGCTCCCAAAGGCCCCTTTTGGCCACAGGTCCTGAAAAAGGTGGGAGGCAAAAGAGACCCATTCTCACTCCCTGGGCAAATCTTTCTCCTGCTCTGTATTTGCAGTTTCTCTGCAAAAGGAGGAGATTGAGCCCAATGATTCCATATTCCCTTCCAGCTCAAACAAAAAGATTCCACAAACTTGGACAACTTCTATTTTAGCCAATAACCAACTCATGCCAGAACATGATTCATCTCTGCCGATTTTGCCTAGCAACCAGCCCTTCTCCCCACACCCCGAATCAACCCCCCCCAAGAAAAATTCCCCCCCCCCCCCCACCCCCGCCCCCCCTCCCCCCACCCCTCTTCTGGTATCCTGGAGAGGAATGCAAGGCTTCAAGATGCCCCCCGTCTGTCTGCCACCAACATTTTAACGCAACCTCAGAATGTCTCGGGCTATGTCTGGAACAAGCTGGGGGGAACTGCTCCCCCCCCCCCGGGGATTAGGACAGGAAACAGGAGCCGAAGTCAGGCAGGCAGAAAGCGCTGACCCAGCACGGGGAGATCATTTCTATTCTGATGCCTCACCCTCCTCAGGCCTTGAAAAGTGTCTGTGTTTTAGGGAGGAAGAAAGGAGAGACCAGGAAAGCAGACAGGGCGCAGGGAGGCTCCCTGCCCGAGACAAACCCAGCCCACTCAGATGGCCCCAGAGATGTTTGCCTCCAGTTCCCCACAGTGAGAAAAAAGACTTGTCCCATCTCAGCCGATACTGGAAAGCATTTAATAATCTTCAGTACCCGCTTGCGACACAAAATCTTGGCAATCTAAGAATAGAAAGGAATTTCCTTAACTTGAAAAAGGATATTTACCAGAAAACTAACAGCAAACCATTTGCCCACTGGAAAATTTTGGAAACACTATCGTTAAGATCAGTCACCAGGCAAGGACGTCCACCACCACCACCTCCTCCACCAACACCTCCACCATCATCGCCACAACCTCTACCACCACCTCCCACCATCACCACCATCACCTCTACCTCCTCAACCATCACCTCCATCACCACCACCACCATCATCCCCACCATCACCACCACCGCCTTCACCTCCTTGACCACCACCTCCTTTACCAACACCTCCACCACCACTCCCACTTCCTCTACCACCATCATCTCCACCTCTACCATCACCTCCACATCCATCTCTTCCTCTACCATCACTCCACCACCTCTGCCACCATCACCACCTCTACCTCTACCATCATGACCACCTCTGTCACCATCCCCTCCACCTCTACCAGTCAATTTGATGACAGTCAGGGGACCTGGGCTGGAGACCTGCCTCAGCCATTACCTTTCTGGCTAACTTTGGGTCTCAGTTTCTCCATTTGTAGCTTGAGTGGTAGGACTGTACTGACTGTTTGCAAACGACGCTCCCCTGAGCGCTAGGGGCCCCTGCAGGGGGCACATCCCCTGGTAGCCCATTCCCCTTCCAAAAAGCAGCTCTTCTTTTATTCAACTTCTGTCAAGATTCCTGGTGAGAGTTTATTAGAACAAAGGATTCTGTGGCTCGAAAGAGTTGAATATCAGCAGATACACAATCAATACAAGCGGGGACTAAGGACAGAACCAGGTAATTCATGGGCAAAGAACTCTATAAGGAGAAGCCCCTTTCTCATCAGCAATCAGACAGCGGTACCTAACCGGACAATGGAATACCATTTCTCACCTATTGGATCAGAAAAACACAACGCCAGCAGTGTTGTCAAGGATGTGGGGAAGTTGGGGCACTCCTAGACCCAGATGGGAATGGAAACTGGTGCCGCATCTTGGACCAGTCATTTGGCAGCACCTGTGAAAAGGTGATGCATGTACCTCTGACCCGGCAATCCCACTGGAAGGACCTACCGGCAGGAGTGCTCCGTGCGTCTGCAAAGACAGGCACATGCAGGACCCCCTGGGAAATGTGTGAGGACACAGGGCCACCCAGCTCTGCCATCTGTGACCGCGCTTCCATGAGCTCGCCCAGGGCCTGCTGTGGCCACCACATCTACCCGGAGGAACCCCGAACTCGCTCCATTCTGGGGACACCCAAAGGCCAGGTGAGCGGAAATCTGGGCTCATACCTCAAAAAAGTGACTTGCTTATGTAAGTCCATCACGCCAGGGCTGCTCCCCAGAACTCAGAGCTCTCTCCCTTCACGTAAGGTGGACCACAAACCACAAGTGTGACCTTGGACCCATCAGCTCACTTTCACCAACAATTTGCCAAGCAGGGATGGTTTTCTCATCGGCTAAAGAAGGCTGATCAAAGCGACTCCATAGCGATTTTTCAAATTAAATCATCTACATGAAAAGCCAATTGGGAAATATGACTATGTCAAGACTGACACCCACCCCCACCATGTTCCAGGCTCTTGCCCCCTCCCCCCCCACCAACCCAAAGCAAATTCTCTCTGAATATCCTCTCACTTGGCAGGAGCACCATCCACCGCTGCATCACTGCTGGGCATGTAGACAGCTTCCCTTTTTTTTTTTTCACTTATAAACGATGCTGGCATGAACATCCTCGAAGAGCCACGCATAGGCTGGCTCCGGAAAAGAACTTCTGGGGTGAAGGGCAAGGACATGTACAACATTGGTCAGTGCAGCCACCTGACCCTCCAAGAGGGCCGTTCATCTTCACTCCGGTCTGCTGAAACCCAGACCGTGTGAAGATCAAATCTGGACAAAGACAAGATGTTCTTATCTTAGGAGAGGTCATGGGAAAGAATTCAAAAGTGTTTCTAACTGGCTCCCCAATAGCTGGCCCCATCCTTCCAGCCAGAGCTCTGCTGCAGGCCAGGCGGCAGGGAAACTGGCCCTCGGGCCCAGCCTGTTAACTTAGGTGTGATAGAAGAAAGGACTTCCCAATAGGGAGGCGTTCACAGATGCTGGAGACAACCCAAGATGCCCAAAGAATTCCTCTAGGGGTCTCTTAAGATGGGGAGAGAGAGCAGTTTGAGCTCCCTGGGAAGGATTAAGGGGGGCGGGGGGGGATGGAAGCCAGGTTCTCCCAAGACCTTCTTGTCCAAGAATTGAGTGGCTGTTTGTACTTGGGGAAAATGGCATCCTGCAGCGCTTTTCCCCAGGTGCTGATAATAACGCCTCACACAGGATCGCCGCGTTTGGAGCCGACCAGCTGGCTGAAATCCAGAGCAAGCCTCCTTCTTCCCTTTGCCGGAGACTCGGCTGTGGCCCAGGGAGGGCAAGCGACTTGCCCCAGGCAGCACAGCCAGGGAGGGGGTAGAGCTGGACCCCACCCCCACCCCGGGGCACCAGACCCAGAGCCAGCGCCTGCCCAGGGCTTCCCACCTGCAAGTTCATGTCTCCGGAGAGCCCCAGGGCTGTGGGCTTGACCACCAGACCCAGTGGACTCTCAGAATCCCCACACATGCAGCATCCTGGGCAGGACCAAGGGTGCCGGGGTCCCAAGGGCCGTGTGTCTGCTTCTTCGCCTGCCAGGTGACCTCGGGCCGGCCCCCCACGGCGCACTCAGGACCGTGGGAACAAAGGCGCCCGCCCAGTGCGGCTGCCAGGAGCTCAGACACCAGATCCGCCAGCGCCAGCGAGCGGGAGCGCGCGCCCCGCAGGTGCGCACGCGCGCCCTGTGTGAGCCCGGAGGGCCGGGGGCCGGGCTGGGGGCTGTGGTCCGAGGCCTTTTTGCCCCCTTTCCGCCGCCAGACCACGGGCGCCCCCCCGCGGCACGCGGCCACTGTGTTGACACCTTCTGCCCCAGCTGAGCTGCAGGGCCACGTGGAAGTGTGGGCGCCTTGGCCTTGGGCCTCTGCTCCAACCCCGTTTCCTGCCTTCGTGCACTCACCGATTCATTCATTCATTCATTGGGGAACAGGATTGCAGGCAGTCGTTAGAGCATTGGCCATGGGGTCCAAAAGCCTCAGGAGGTTCAAAGCCCGCTCACTTTCTGGCTGTGTGACCTTGGGCAAATCGCTTTACCTCTCTGAGCGATAGAAGGTGGGTATCTGTGCCTCCCTCAGCTTTGTGAGGACCCAGTGTATAGAAAGTGCTTAGTGCTGTGCCTGCTACACAGTAAATACTCAAGAAGTGATGGAAACTGGACCTGACAGTGGGACTTAAATACTGACCAAGGACAGAAGTAGGAGATTGGGGGCCGAGGGAGGTTTTCAGAGAGCCTCGTCTCAACCCTCCCCAGGGCGGGTGCAGAGATGTCCTACCTCCCAATGTCACCCTTCCTCTCTGCTCCCCAATCAAGGAGCAACTCGAAGGGAACTCAGCACTCCGTGCTCAGCATTCATTGAGCACCTACTGGGTACCCAGCTCTGTACTGGGCTCTGACCCGAAGTGCTGGGCAGGGAAGCCACAGAATGTCAGAGATCGGAATGGCTGGCAGCATCCTCTCCGCTGCTTCCCTGTAATAGGAGTGACAAAGATCATCAGAAAGGCTAACAGAAAGGGAGCCCTTTCTCCACACTGGGTCCCAGGGCCCGGAGCTTGAGGAGCATTTTCTCCTCTGAGTCTCGCAACAGGGCAGGACCTGAGCTTTCACAGGTGAGACGCTGAAGCTCCAAAAGTGGGGCAGAAGCTGCTCAAGGTCACACAGCTTGGAAGTGGAATTGAACTCAGATTTGACTCCAAGTCTTTTAGAATGCAGACACCTTACATCCTTCCCCCCTGCGCCTGAAGGAGTCTCCTGCCCAGAGTCAGTGCTGAGAAGTATTTGGCTTGTTTCATAGATGGGAACCCAACGGAGAGGGGAGTGGAGATATTCTAGGTCACCTGGCAACTAATCTAGCTGGGTACCCCCCCAACCTTTCCCACTCCCCAGAAATAGCCCTGGCACCTGCCCCAGATGGGCCTGAGTCCCTGGGCTCCCCGACCCACGTTGTCAGCCACGCCTCCATGCACACTCACCCAATGTCTAAGCTCTAACTGGGGTCACCGCACCTCGGAGGGAGACAGGGAACAGCTCTCATGGGACCCCTGGCCCCCATCAGGCACCAAACCCCCACAGAGGGGCATGCGGGGTTGGGGGTTGGTGAGCCTCTCTTCTCTCTAGCCCCATCCTTCACCCCCTCCTTGGGGTTCACGGGACTTCCCTGGCTGCTGGCCTTGTTCTGCTTTTACCAGCGTTGCCAGGACCCTCTGCCCTGCCCCCCCCCAAGACAAGATGTGATGACGCTGAAGTTTCAAGCATCTAAGAATCACTGACCTTATGATTCCGAAGCTACTATACTTAGATCTGGAAAGAAGAGGTGACTCTCAGAACAGCGAGACACTTGGAGACTCACATTTCCCCCCTTTCTTCGGGCACAGCACTTCACAGTTTGTAGCTAACAGCAGCTCCCATCCACTGAGCACCCATGGGGGGGCCTATTCTAAGCACTGGAAGTGAATGAACTCACCTTCCACCACCTCACTGACGTAGGAGCCATTATTCCCATTTCACAGATGAGGAAACTCAGGCCCAGAGAGGTGAAGTGACTTGCCCAAGGTCACGCAGCCGGCTAGTGGCTAAGTTGAGATTTCAACCCAGGCCATGTGAAGCCTGTACCCCTAACCACCACGCCCCGCCATCCTACACATTATAAAGTGCGCTCACAGCATTCTGGGGGGTGGGGGGGAGACAGGGCAAGGGCTGTGGTCCCAGGACTTTATACATGAAGAGCCCGTAGTTCAAAGTGACTTGCCCAAAGTCATGCAGCTAGGAGGAGCCTAACTGGGTCTCCTGGTTCCTTAGTTCTGTGTCCCACTATCTCTCCCTCCCCTTACTGTCTCCAATCCTCCACCCCTGTACATTTCTCAGTCCCCTTTCCCCCCTGCAGACCCCCTCGCTGAGTCCGGTTCCCCAAACCCTATGGCAGGGGCCGCAGGTGGCCACCCATAGACCTGGACCCTCCAGCCTTCCAGGGCACCCCCAGGTGCCCTGTGGGGCCCCAGTGGGTGGTGGGATGTCTGTGCTGGGCACTGCAGAGGCCTCGGGCATCAGGGACCCTGGCAAGAGCGGATTTACGAGTAGGACTATTTTATACTTTGCAGCTGCCGCTGTAAACCCTGGACCCATTTGGGAAGGGGGAGCAGCTGCGGGGGAACACCCGTGGGGCCCTGGAGCCAGTGCCAAATCCTTCCTGCTATTTCTGAGCAGCCGGAGGAATGCTGAAATTAAAACCGCCCGAGAAAAATGACAAATCCCTGTCCCCCTCCACACTGGCCTGCTTCTTCCCCAACAGCAGATGAGGAGCTAGAGCTGAAGCAGAGCAGAGCTAGACACAGCACAAGACTGCCCACCAGAGACCTGGATTCCTGTTCAGCTCTGGATGGGCCCCAGTCCCAGTCTGCTCCTTGGATGTCCACATATGAAATGTGGGGGGCTGGTCTAGAGCAGGATTTCTGACACCCTCTGAGCCTCAGAAGCTCCCTACAGTAACTGAGCTCAAACATTCCCACTTTAAGTTTCAATGCTCCCACTCCTGGCTGTGTGACCTTAGACAAGTTACTTGACCTCTCTGAGTCTGTTGTTTTCATCTGTAAGATGGGGACAAATAATGACCATCTCATTAAGAAGGTTGGAAGGATAAAATAAACGAACATCGGTAATTCCCAGCAGCTTTATTTGTAATAGCCACAAGCTGGAAAACCACCCAAACGTCCATCAGCAGGTGAATGGATAAACAAATTGCAGTACATCCGTACAAGGGAATACTACTCAGCAGTAAAAAGCAGTGAAATGTTAATACATACAATAACATGAATAAATCTCAGAACATCCGTGCTGCATGCGAAAAGCCAGATAAAAAGAGTACACTATATGGTTCCATTTATATAAAATTCCAGAAAATAAAAATGAGTCATAGAGATAGAGAACAGGTCAGTAGTGGTCTAGGGACTGAGGTGGGGGGGAAACAGCCAGCAGAGATCGCAAAGAGGTACGAAGAAACAGTCAGAGGTGATGGACATGTCCATTATCTTGACTTTGGCGATGGCTTCATGAGTATATACGTATGTCAAAATTATCAAATTGCCATTTTAAATATGGGCAGTTATTGTGTGTCAATTATACGTCCATAAAGCTGTAATCACTGTGGTTGCATCTAGATGATTCTTTGATTCGTTTTCATCTCCTCCACTCAAATACAGCTTCAGATTTGTTGTGCCAATAGTGCGTCCTCAGTTCCTGGCACCATGCCCCGTGCCAGGGGGACAGTGGTGGACAGCCCCCCAGGCAGTGACAGTTGCCCAGCCGTACCCTTGGACACTCTGATTTAATCGGCCTTGGGGGCGGGGGGCGCCTGGGTGACTCGGTCGGTAGAGCATGCGACTCTTGATATTGGGGGCGTGAGTTCGAGCCCCGTGGAGATTATTTAAATAAATAAATAAATAAATAAATAAATAAATAAATGGTCTGGGTGGAGCCCAGGAGGTACGACATAACAAAGCTCTCAGACAATCCCAGTGTGCAGGTCTCAACCTGCCAGGTAGGGTAGGATCATCTCTTTACGCACATGGAAACAAAAGCCCAGAGAGGTGAGGACATTTGCCCAAGGCCACACAGCTACGAAACGGTACAGCGGGCATTGACACAGGCAGTCTCCCCCCAGGGCCCAAACTACCCGAACCACCCCAGGAGGGTGCAAGACCATGTGCCTAGTGCAGAGCTCCCCAGGGACGTGAGTTCTGCCCCTCGTCCCCTTGCCTTGGATGTGACCCCCAGCCAGCGAACACCCAGCCCCTTGGGCTGATCAGAGAAAGTCAGGGCACGCGGAAGAGGTCCCTCCAGCACCCCACGGACCCCCTGCACCCCCACCCTCCAGCCCAGGTCTCCCCCTCGCCTGGCGCCAGCCCACACGTGCCCCCAGCCCATCTCCCCCCAAAGCTCACCCTCCGCTGGTGCCTGGCCAGATGTTTGTCCACCCTAGAGGGGCTCTAAGCAGGAGTGGGGCGCTGCTCTCTCCTCCCCAAGGGCTTCACTCATGCATTCATTCATGCAAGCAGCTGTCGAGCCCAAGGGAGAAGTCAGTCTAGAATCAGATGATGGGACCAGGATGCTGGCTCTGTGACCTAGGCAACTGACGTCCCCTCTGCGACATGGGAATAACAGCAGGATCCCTCTCCTCGGGTTGGGAGTCTCAATGAGTAAATGACGTTCAGGGCTTAGAGCAGTGCCTGGTGCATCACAGGTGCTCATTAGCTGTGAGCAATTAGTAGTAGTATTGAGCCCAGGGGAGTGTGGGAGAGAGTCTGGGTGGGCGCTGTTGCAGAGGGCAGGTGACAGCTAGGCTGGAAGCTAAAGGAGGCGGGGGAGTTAGCTGGACAAGGAGGGGGTGTGGAAGGGTGTCCTAGGCAGAGGGAATAGTAGCTGTTAAAGCTCAGAGGTGAGGGGGAGGTTGACACCTGCTCTGGGCTCCAACTACCTCTGAGTCCCCACCCCCGTCCGTCCCGGGGGACACAGGCCATAACTAAGGCCGCACGCCTCATGTCCTCTGGCGGGCCCATTAATGGGGAGCCAATGACCAGGGAGCTGCGGACTGCAAAAGTCATCCCTGCCTCCTCCCCAGGAATCTCTAACATCTGCTTCTGTCTTGCCTGAGTTTAACCTGTTATGGGGAAGCTTAATGCATACCCCAGCCACACCCAATCATCTAGGACCCTGCAGGAGCTCAGGATCTAGGAGATAGCCTGTCACACACAGAGAGGTTGAGTGATTTGGTCAGAGCCACACAGCATCCAGGTATCCATATTGGATTTTCCCTACATTCTTGGGCGGGAGCCGGTCTGGGCTGAGAAAGGGAGGGCCCTTCCCCGCTGCGAGAGACAGAGGCCATTGTGTGTGATGAAACCCAAACCCGGCCCCCTTCCGAAGGGAAGTGGGGTCAGTGGAGGGAGGGGCTGGGGGTGGGGGGATGGCCTCCCTGCCCCCCTCACCCCGGGATCTAGCACGTGCTCCCAACGCAGCCACATCTGGATTCCAGCTGGCAGCTCCAGGGAGGAGGGGGAAGCAGCGGCCCCAGGAACTTGCCATCAAAGGCAAGGAAGAGCCTGGCGGGGCGAGGACACAAAGGCCAGGGCCGCCTCCAGCCCCAGGCCAAGGGTGCCGGGAGCAGGGCACCGTCCGTGAGCCCAGTTCCAGTCCTCGGCCACGCTGCCAGCAGATGGGAGACTGAAACGGGAGACTGGGCTCATGTTTCGCCCAGAAGGAGACGGGTGGATCTCCTGCAGCCACAGTGCACTGCAGAACTGCTCTTGGAAGCCGGGTCTCCGTGGCCGCAAGTCCAGGGCTGGGCTCAGCCTTGGGGCAAGAGGTCCCGCGGTGTTCCCATGGGGGACCCCGTTCTGCCCTCTTTTCACGAATCATCTCATTCCACCTCATCTCATTCAGCTTCTCGGGCCTGCCTGATGTGTCTCCCCCAGAAAGCTGCCCCACCTCATGGAACAGCCCAGAAGAAATACCACCCCCCTCCCCAGCAGACTCATTTCCCCCTCAGAAAACCATCGACGCTCAGGCCAGAAAAAAGGTTTATTGTGCTGGTTTGCTATATCTCAGCACCTAAAAAATTGTGCAGAGGTTGGGGGGAGCCCAGACGGAGGGATGAGGAAGTGGACCACCACCCACCCAGAGCCTCCCCGAATCAGGACGGAGCTCAGGCTCCCTTGTCGAAGGCTAAAGAATTCTGTGAGCTCAGGCTACCAGACACGCATGTAAGCAAAGGGTCGGGGGCTAGGGCCCCCCTGCTCCAGGCTGGGTGTTAGAAACCCTTCCCTACCCCCTCAGAATCCCTCCAGAGTGGGACCCCCTTCACACACAGCCCCCACCCAGCTTCTGGATGGCTTTGGGGGCCTGACAAGAAAGGTTCAATTCATTCACCCCATGCCTGTAGCAGTAACGGGAGGAGAAATTCGTCCCCAGGCAGAGATGCTTGGCAGAACTTGAGCGGGCCTGAGCCCCCGGACCCCACAACCCTAACCCCAGAGCAACCACAAACTGGGGGGGCACCTTCAGGAACATTTGGGGCAGTAATTTCCAGAGTGTGCTCTGCAAGATTTTATTCCGTAGCTGTAAAAAAAAAAAAAAAACAAAAACAAGCAAAACCAGATTCCACAGGGGCTTCTACTGGAGTATTTGCAGAGCCCTGGGGTGCTCTAAGGGGGCATTGCAGGGAGCGGAGAGGCAGTGTCTCCTCAACTCACTGGCCCCCAAAATCCTTTTTCACAGAGTAGCTCGGGGAACCCAGCCTTGGACATGCTGACGTAGGGACCCATCATGATGTGTGCACTGGCCTCTCGGAAGCTTCCTGACTCCCCAGACCCACTTCTGCAGTAGCTCTAACTGCTCCCGCCCGGGGGGCGGGGGGTGAGGGTTGGGGGGGGGCGCCTCGGCAGGTCCCAGTCACCCTCATCCCAAACTCCTAGTTACTCTGACTTTTCTTCCCTACCTCCATGGAAAAGCGGCAATGCTGGCACCATCCCGGGGGACCTGTGGCATATGTTTGCCCAAATGACAGGGCTAATTTCGTGGGATATAGTATCATGAATACAGTGGGGATCCTTCCCATCCCCCCCCCCAGAGACGTTGTGTTTGGGGCCACAGGGGCAAATGGTCCTGGAACCCGGGGAGATTCCTGGGGTACGCTGGAGACCAGCATCTCTGCCTGCAGCAGGGGGTGGCCAAGGAGGGGTTGTCGGGGAGCGGTAAGGGCCAAGGGCCCTTCCACACCCATGGAGGTGACCACGAGGGGTCCGACAGTCAGGGCCAGCAGCCCCAGAGGCCTGTTAGACCTTGGGGACGACACTGCAAGCACAGGGGCTCTCAGGGGGACCAGTGGCTCCCCTGGCTTCCTGGGCTAACGAAGGAGCCACTTCCGGCTCGCCTTGGCCTTGGCCGGCCTCCAGGGCCCCCTCCGCCACCGCCGTGCCCGGCTCCTCCAGCACCCCTGGTTTCTCCGCCGGGCTCCCACGTCCCTGGGCCTCCTGGTCCGCCTCCCGGCCGCCGCTCTCCTCTCCCTCCGACTTGCCCTCCATCCTGCCTCCATCTCCGCTGCCCGGGGCAGCTCTGGCGGGGGACTTGAGGTTCTGGGTGGCAGCGAGGATGTCAGCCTGGAGCTGCTGGGAAGAATCCAGGGCCTCCTCGGGCCGGCCGTCGGGAGCCCGGTCGGGGACCTCACTGAAGGCCCGGGGCCCCCCGGCCCGGTCACTCTGGTCCACGTACTTCTTCTTGGGGAAAGACGAGGGGTAATAAGCTGAGGCCTTGTGCTTCTGGCGGGTGATGAGCGCAGCACAGACAATGAACATCAGCAGGAACGCCAGGGAGCCCACCACGGCGATGAGCATCACGTACTGGCGGAAGAAGTCCACGATCCCGTCCAGGAAGTTGGTGGGGGGCTTGGGGCCTGCCAGGGGCGTGGGCTGGGGCCCCACCGATGTGGGGCTGAGGGCCGGGGTCCGGGGCGGCGGGAGGCTTGGGGAGGACGCCGATGAGCCCTCGGCCTCCCCGCTGCCCCCTGTGTCCTCCAGGAAGGCAGCCTGCAGGGCCACGGAGTAGGCCACCGCGGGCAGGGCCCTGAGGAGTAGCAGCAGAGATACCACCAGCCTGGGCACCAGCACCAACACCATCTCGTCCCAGACCTGTAGGGCAGTGAGGCAGGAAAGAGGTCGGGGTGGAACTCCGGGGCCCCGGGGGACG
The DNA here is from genome assembly GCF_003265705.2 of Callorhinus ursinus. NCBI lineage: Eukaryota > Metazoa > Chordata > Mammalia > Carnivora > Otariidae > Callorhinus > Callorhinus ursinus. The sequence goes on along the minus strand of NW_027397103.1, from coordinate 1,111,505 downwards.
CAGAGCGTATTCCAGCGGGTCTCTTCCCTTGCCCACCACACAACGGGCCCCGTTCGTTCACGCATGGGGTTCTTGTCTGCCCCTCCACTTCATCCTGAGCCCCTGGAGGGACCCCCCCATGAGGAACCCCACTTCACCCCGAAGTCCTAGAGGGCAAGGACTGATTCTTATTTACCTCGGCACCCTCGGGGTTTCATACCATGTCTGGTATACGGTAAGTGCTCCATAAATGCATCTTGACTGACTTGGCTGAATTAATAATAACTTACCCTTTCATCGCTTACCACGTGCCAGGTACTATTCTGAGTTTCTTACGTAGAATGTCATGGAATCCTGAGACCCACCCAATGGGGGAGGTACGGTTATTATCCCCAGGTTCCAGGTATGGAAACTGAGGCTCAGAGGAGTGAAGTCACTGTCAGGCAAGAGCGGGGGTTTGGAGCTAGGCACAGAGGGAGAAATGGTTGGGTCGGGCCGGGAGAAAGTAAGAAATGGAGCAACGGAGGGAGCTGACCCCTCCTTTTCCAGGGAACCCTCCCCAACAGCTGGCCCTTCCTTGGTTCCAGTCCCCTTCTCCGGGATACTCAGAGGTTTTGAAGCTTCCAGACTCCCTGAGCTCCGCAGAGGGCCTGGATTCCAGGAGCCGTGGCTAACCCTCACCTCAAGGCGCAAAGCAGGGCCTGCAGGGGCTGGGGAGAACCCGCGCGCCGGAGACGAAGCTGGAGCCCGAGTCCTACGGCCACCACTAAATGGGAACCAGATGAACCCCGCCCCTCTCTCCCTCCCCCCGCTGGAAGGCTGCTCCCGACATGAACCCCCAGACCCCATCTGGCCCAGACAGCCAGGCTGACTAATACATTCCGCATGGTCCAGGTTTGCGGAGGACGCCAGCTCCTAAAACACGGGCTCTCCCCGCCAGCCCGAGGGAGGCTGGGCCCTCAGACAAACCCAGGAGCCCCTCTCTCTGCACCCTCGTGGGCTGTCTGTCCCTGAGAACCCCCTCCTGACCCGGGCGGGGCTCGAAGCGCCGGGACAGAAAAGCCTTGGGATCCCCGGTCTGACACCCTCTCTCAGGGGACCGAGATGGGGGACAGGGGCCCGGAGGTGAGGGGCAGGCCGAAGGCCACAGAGCGAGGTCCTGGGCTGGAGGCAGAGGTCAGGTTCCCAACACCTGGGCTGTGTGTCCCCTTGGGTGCCCAGTCCTCAAGGCCTGCTTCCTAAAAGGGCTGGCAGTCCCGGCCTCAGGGGTCACCGTGAGGATTTGGGGAGTGAGGTAGTTATGATGTCAGGACGTTGAGTGGCTTCTTCCAACTGACCTGAGGCCTCCCAATTAAGTAGCACTAATTGAAATTAATTGTACTGACATCAGTTTGGACAAATGGGCTCCGATGACCAAGAAAACCCAAGGGTAATTCCAGGACACAAAAAGAGGCAGAACTACTCAGAGTTTCGGTTTAAATGGTGGGGGGGCTGATGATCCTGTGCTTTCATCACGGGGGAAGCCCCCACCCCCTTTGCCGGGGCTCAACCCTAGAGCAGCCCTAGAGCTCCACCCTAGAGTTCAACGCTGTTGAGGGGCTAGAGGTCCCCAGACGGACTGTGACTTGCCCAAGGACACACAGATGGTACCTGTCGGAGCTGGGATTTGAACCTTTGTCTGGGTGAGTCTGAGAATCCACATGCTCACACCACACACACGTACATACATACGTACACACACTCACACACCACACACACACACCACACACACACACACCATACATGCATATGCACACACTCACACATGATACACACACAAACACGACACATACACATACTCTTCTACTACACATGCACATACCCACATTCACACATATACGTCCCACACACATGCACACACAGACACACACACACACCCTGCACACGCGCTCTCATGTGACCCCGGGGCCGGCCCCCAAATGAGCTGACACCCCTGGACGACACCACGCATGAGCTGGAAGAGGGGGGCCTTCCCGGAACCTCACATCGAACGTGTTAGCAAAGGTCCCTGCAGACGGCTTTGATCTTCAGGGTCTTAGTCCGCCGGTCACCTCCCTGCCCTCCTGCAAGTCAAGCCTGAGAGAGACTTCTGGTGGTGGCAGCCGAGGCTTCTCCCCACAGAGGGCGGCTATGAGCGGCCCCGGGGGCTCCAGCTGGGTCCCGCTCCGCGGGCAGCTCCCTCTGGGCCTCACTGTCCCCGTCTGTAAGTCGGGGGGTCGGCGGGGAACTGACCACAGAGCCACACGGCCCGGGAGGAGACAACGTGCAGAAAGCGTCTGGCACAGGGTAGCTGCGCACCCAGGAAAGGCCGGGGCTCGAGAGCAGCCCCATTCCGACCCCAGCAGAGCCCGGGACGAACCCCGTCCTCCCACCAGGTGGGCGGATGGTTACCTTCACCCAGTGTGTAGACCAGCTCATCACCACCCCCTCGGGCAGTGAGCAAGCTCTTCACCCTGCTGAGTGAGAGCTCAGCTCCGGCCCCCCAGGAATCCAGGATGCGGGCACGTGTGTGTGCAGACACACACACACACAGACACACACACACGCGACAATGAGCCGGACGGAGGGAAGAGCCCCCTTCTCCCCGGAGCCTTGGGGTCAGGGACAGAGGGTAAGGAAGGAGGCCACACAAAGGATTGCTGGCTCTTAGAGGCCAAGACCCCGACTCTCAGGTCCCCCACACACCTCAGCCTGGCTCCCCAGGAAAGGAGCAGGCGAAGCGTCGGGGGTCGGCTGGGCCTCAAAGGCAATGGCTGTGTGGCCCTGCATGATCTGCATGATGAGCCCCTGCCCTCTGTGGGCCTCAGTCTCCCCTCTGTACAGTGGGCACGCTGGCCTGGACAGCCCCGAAGTGATCAGTCTGCCCATCAGCTGTCCCCACCGCCCTCCGGGAGACGGTCAGTCTCGCTTCCCGGGCCCTAATGTTTTCCAGGGCTCAGAAACTCACAGGCCACTGGGACCTGGGGTCAGGCCAACCCCTCTCGTTGTAGCCAAGAGGAAACTCAGGCCCGATACTGGGAATGGCCAGCCCAGGGTCCCACAACCAGGAGAGAGCAGGTTGGAATAACCCCCGGGGGAAGTCACCGCCCAGCTCCGTGTCCTGGGGTCGGGCACATCACCTCTGTGAGCCTCGGCTTCCCCATCTGTGCAATAGGGCTAAGGGCCACCTCCCTGGACTATTGTTAGGACAAGAAACAGCAGTGCCAGATGAGGAGGAGGTATCACTTCGTGGGCCCCACAGGATTGTGCGGGACCCACAGCTTGGAGCTGGGCCTCCCTCTAGAGCCCATCTCACTCGGGGTTTGTGGTTTTAAAGGTGATGATGCAGATGATGCAAATCCACCCCTAGGGTCTCGGGACCGAGGCTGAGGGGCCAGAGCCACTGCCCCACCCCCACTGGGAGACTGGTGGCCAGAGGGGGAGGGGCAGCCCACGAAAACCTGGCTTCAATTAGTGGCTTTTGGGGGAGGAGGGTCTGGCTGAAGCACTACCCCCCCTGCCCCGGGGCAGCCAAGGACAGGGACTTGGGCCCCTTGGAAGGGAGGCGGGGAGAGGGCAGGGGAGTCCTGAGGCTCAAAATATACACCCACACAAAGCAGCAGCAGCATGGACACACAATATACAGACACACAACACAGACACACTAACCTGTATCCCAACACACACACACACACACACACACACACACACACACACACACAGCAACAGGGACCCAGAAGGCCCAGACACCCCAGAAAGCCTGCACAGCCCAGCAGCACGGACACACAGAGGGCGCACAACAGACCCACAGCGGGCTGATTCTCTGGCCACGCGGGCCCACAGACACAACCCCCTGACACACACTCGGTCCCCCACCAACCACAGACGGGGCGGGGAGGGGGAACACCCCGGGCCACGCGACCCTCCCCACTGACCCTGGGACAACCACCCTGGTGCTCACTTTGCGAGAACACATCCTCTCCCGTCAGGCCACAGCTGCACACGCACTCACACACACACACACACGCACACGCACACGCACGGGCCGGCCCCGCACGACGGACACAGAGAAGGTGCACACGCATTCCGCCGCCCGAACCCTCAGCGCAGATCCTAAGCGCGCGCACACACAGCATCCGACACACGCTCAGAAGGCACAGAACTTAGAGATGGCCCCCAAAGGGCTTGCGGCAGGCCCCCAGTCCCTAAAGCCCAAGCGCCCCCAGGCTCCCCGGGGCAGAGGGGCGGCCGGGACTCACCAGTCCGTCCGTCTGTCCGCACGCAGGCCTGGGTGCTCCCGCCAGGTGAAGCGACGGGGAGTGCCAGTTGCCTCTGCTCCGGGCCGGCGCCCCCGCCCCCCCCCCCCCCCCCCGCCGGACCCCGCCCCCCGCCTCCCGCCTCCCGCCCCTCGGGCTGCAGCCGGGCCAGCTTGATTCCATTAAGCGGGTTTGGGGTGGGGACAGGGGAGGGGCGGGGCTGCGCTCGGCCACACACACGATCCCCCCCCCTGCTCCCAGCTCCCACTCCCGCAGGCGCCCCTCCAGCTCTGCGGAACGCCAGATGGGGCACTTCCTCCCCGACCCGGGGTCCCCAGCGCTGGCCCCTGCGGACAGACAGACGGGGCTGTCCTGCAGCGCCCCGCCCCCCCAGAACAGCGAGCTGGGGGCCTGCCTCCCTTCCGAAGGGGCCGAGGTCGGGGAGTTTGGGGGCGGGGGGAGGCCTAGGAAGTGAGCAGGAAAATCCCCCCCGGCCCCGGTTCCAGCTGTGACTCAGGTTTTCCAGAGGCTGGGGTGCAGGGTGAGAGCGGAGTGTATTTCAGGGAGAGCGTGAGCAGCGGCGGGCCGGAGGGTCCGGGCCTGCAGCCGGGAGCGGAGCTCAGGCGCCCGCTGTCCCGCCCTGGTCGGGCTCTTCCCTTGTCCCGGCCTCAGTTAGCTCATTTGCCAGGGTGCGCAGGAAGCTTTCTGGGCTCCCTCTGGCTCTGACACTCTAACATCCGTGGCCTGACCTGGGACCCCAAATGGAGTAGCCAGAGCAGGAGTCGGTGGGGGGGGGCATTTCACAGGTGGGCAAAGTGAGGCAGGGTGTAGTCAAGTGGCTCAAGCAGGAAGCTGGGGCAAGCCAGTAGTAGCCCCTGGAACTGGGATCTCCAGCTGACCTGAAGACTCCAGTGGGTCAGCGGCCCTTTGCATTCATTCATTCACGCGCCCCTTCATTCGTTCATTCAGCACGTGCTTAGTGAACATCTGTAGTGTGCCAGGCACCGTGCCAGTCAGCTTTACAGAGGCAAATCAGACACAACCCAGCCCCCGAGGAGCTCTCACGCAGAAAGGGGTCCATAGCAGGAGAGCGGTCAGGCCAAGGGCTCAGGGAACCCCAGAGCAGGCAGAGGTCCCTAGAGGAAGAGGCAGGGAAGTTATCCTGGAGGACATGGCTGTGAGTGAGCAGAGTCTGAACAAGAGACTCGGGAGAGGCATCCCGGATGGAATAAAGGCAGAGGGGCCGGAATGCCATACTGTAATTATCTGAGGCTGGAGCATGAGGTGGACAAGAGGGAGGAGCAGGTAATGGGGGCGGAAGTCAGCAAGAGCCAGGCTGAAGTGTCAGAACGTCGCTCTTCCACAAGGCAGTAGGGAGACACGGAAGGTACAGGGCAGGGGGGAGTGCGTGAATCCACAGTTCCGGCCCACCCTTTAGGAACCAGGACTCCAGATTACTGTCATTCCTTCCAATGGTCCCAGCAACCCCTACTCACCTCCAAAAAGGGGGAGGGGACAGTTGTTTGTTTGGAAAATAAAACCAGAGAAGTTCCCATTTTCTCTCGGGATCACCCCCAAACCCTGCATCCTCAAGGGAACAGACGCCCGCCCACCGGTGGACGCACACAAGCCCCCAGGAGCCAGATGCTGCCCACACACATGTCGCAGCAGCTGCACCGCTTTCAAGATGGCCAGGGGCCATCCCAGGGCTCCGGGGGAGGAGCCCCTCTGCGACTGAGGGCTGCAGGGACTCTGACCCTGAGAAATCAAGAGGCAGGGACCGCAGCCCTCCCAAACAGGGTCTGCCCCCAGTTGGGACGGCCCAGATGCCCCCCGCCTGAGTCGGGGTCCTGTTCTGTGCTCCTCCTTTGGCGGCAGGCAGACAGACATGGGTTCAAATCCTGCCTCCACCGAGTCCTGCCTCCCACAGAGCCTCTGTATTGTCATCTGTAACCCGAGGACAGAGAATCTCTACTGCTCACAAGGCTGCTGGGAAAAGTCAGAGGGGCTGGAGGGCAGGAAATTGCCTGAATGCCAAGTGTATGAGTTTCCTACAGTTGCTGTAACAAATGACCACAAACTCAGTGGCTTAAATCAACACACATTTATTATCTTACGGTTCTGGCAGTCAGACGTTAGAAATGGGTCTCACTTGGCTGAAAGCACGGTGTTGGCAGGGCTCCGTGCATCCCCGAGTCTTTGGGGCAGAGGGAATCTAGAAGCCACCTGCATTCCTCGGCTTATAGGCTCTTCCTCGGGCGGCAGCCTGAGTCCTCATGCTACTGGCTCTCTGGCTCTCTTCCAACCTCTCCCAATTTCAGGGACCCTTGGGATGATATTGAGCCCACCCAGGTAGCCCAGGATGATCTCCCCATCTACTATCCTTAACTTAATCCCATCCACAAAGCCCTTTTGCCATGCCGGGTGACACATTCAGATCCGCAGGTTCCAGGGATGGGGGTGGGGACATCTCCAGGGAGAGGGTCATATTCTGTCTCCCGCGCTGAGATTGAATATTATTACTTGTTTCCTGCAGAGCTGGAGTCATCCACCCTCCAAAGTGCAGAGTTTTCCTCTCCTCCATAGAGCCTCAGGCCCAGCAGGCTCCGCGAGTGCTTGGGGAGAGGTGGAGAAGGAAGCAAATCCCCTTGGACAGATGTGCAAACTGAGGTTCACAGCAGTGTGACCTCACCGGGATCCCACAGCATGTGGAGATCCAGAGCCCTTTCTTCTTCACCAGCCACTGTGTCTTATCTGGAAATGAAACTGCCAGACCAGTGACCTCCCACTGCCAAGGGGCCCGTTCCCCACAGTAGGGCCCGTCTAGGGCCTCCATCTGCCTCGTCCAAGTCCTATCAGACCATGTCAATGCCCACGCGTATGCACACAAAGACATGCACGTTCTCCTGAAGCCAGCCATCCCAACCCACAGTGTGAGCACAGCAAAAATGTCAGTCGCCCCGGGAGAAAAAAGGATCCCTGAGTTCCAGCCTCAGCTCATGCATCAACTATGGGGGGCTGGGCAAATCCCTGTCCCTCTCTGGGCCACAACTAAATGTGGGGTTGGACTAGACATCTACCCCAAGCCTGCCGACACTGAGGTTCCAATGCTCTAACATTCATTCTACAAATTTCTCTTGACATTTATTTTATCCCCAGCCAATGTCAGGCTCTGGGAGACAGTGACAAGCAAACACAGGCTGAGAGCTTACAGAGTAGAAGGGAGACCTGCAATAAACAAGTAAACAAACAAATGAATATCTAACTGCACGCTGAGCTAAGAGCTGGGATGGGGCAGTTCTGGCGCTGTAGGAGGCTAATGTGGTCCCAGAACTCACGGGAGCCTCCGTGAGGAGGTAATGGTAGAGCTGCTCATGAAGATGAGGAGGAGGTATTCAGGAAGGCAAGGGTGCAAGAGGATTTCCAGCAGCGAGGAGAGCACATGAAAAGGCCCTGAGGTAGATGGCACCCAGTACCCTCAGAACAGTTCCTGAAGGTTATTATCAATTGGGAGTAGATGAGCCAGGTCTGCGGGGTCTGTTTTGTGCACTGCCATATGTCAGCATCTAGGACAGTGCCTGGCACACAGTAGGTGCTCAGTAAATGCTTATTGATGTGGCATGACCACTCTGACCTCCCCTCTTTCATTCCCAGGTTCTGACAACGTCATGCTCCCATCATTCTTTGTCTATCTGAGGGCCTCACATTCTACGTTCTCCAGTCCCAGGACCTGCTGCGGGGCCCAACCCACATGATCCCTATGGCCCACGCCGCCATGGCTCCAAGGGGCGCGGGCAGGTCTGTGGCACGGAACAGGCCAGGCCACTCGTTTGCAACCTATAATTCCACCCTTGAAGCAATTCAGAGACTCCACCCTGTGCCCGCCGTACAATTAAGAGCTATGCCGCCGCCCTGCTGAACAGCCATGGCCGAGGAGGCAGAGAAGGGGAGAGAAACCCCCCACATCTTGAGGCTCTGCCAAGGTCCTCCCCAGTGGAGCCCGGGGCAGGCTGGCCCACCACAGCCCCTAGCTCTAGCCTCTGGTGGGCTCAGAGCCACCTCTGATTACCCAGCCCTCAGGCCACTGGGGCCTGGCCTCCCAGCAAAAATATCCCAAGCCTTTCATGTGGCTGGAGAGGCCTGGGCTGTGGCCCCATCACAGCAGAGTCCTGGCCTTCAGAGGAACACCCATGGCGTGGACTCTGATGGGGTCTCCAGGGAGGCAGAATGCACCTCGTCTGGGCAGGCCAGAGATCTAGCTGTGCCGTGAAACCTCCCTGGGCCTCAGTTTCCCCATCCGTGAACTAGAGAGGTTTGCTCACTCCGCAGCTATTTACTGAGCACCTACACGTGCCAGGACCTGTACCAGGCACAGAGAGCCGTAATGCATTGTCCTCCATGCCCCCCTTGCTGGCCACACCCCTGCATGTCTTGTAGCTCAGTTGTCACCACCTCCAAGAAGCCCTCCCTGACCCCATCCTCTGGAGAAGGAGATCAGCAGCCTCCTCCATGCTGCCGCACCACAAGGCTCCCCGCTTTGGAGCGCTGAGCACACTGGGCCGTCGTGGACTATTGACGTAGGACTCTAGACAGTCAGCTTCTTGGGTCCAGAATCAGAGCCTTTTCTGTTAAGCTATCCTCAATACCAGTGCCTGGACACAGCAGGTGCTCAAAAAATGCCCTCCACTGGCTGAATGACTTCAGAGATGGGGAAACTGAGGCCCAGGGAGGGGAGACACTGACATTATTTTGCTCTGCACCAGCTCTTGCGTAGGAACAAGACAGACCAGGCCCCTGCCTCAGGGAACTCCTAGCAGGGGGGTACAGAGGAGGCACAGGTCAATTGGCAAGTCAGGAAGATAACCCCACACTGAGGAATGCTATCGAGGAGACAGAAAGGCTATGGAGTAGCTTAGAAGCAGGTAGGGGCAGGTGCCTGGGCAGCTATTTTAGCAACTGTGGTCAGGGACAGCCTCTCTGAAGAGGTTTCTGAACTGAGGCCTGCAGGATAAGAGAAACTAGGCATTGGAGGAACAGGAGAAAGAGTTTCCCGGGCCAAGGGAACAGCAGTGCAAAGGCCCTGTGGTGAGAAAGGGCTTGGCATGAGGCCTCTTCCAAGAAAACAAGACTGGGTGCTGATCTGATAAGACCCAGCAGTAGTTAGAGCTTGGAAATGGGGGGACCTGCATTAGCTCCTGGCTCTGCTCCTCACACACTGTGTGACCAGAGCCTCAGTTTCCCTTCCTGCGTCAGGAAGGGTCATCAAGCTCTGTCATTCAGTGATTCTCAGTAAAATTTCCACTTGTTTCCCCTTGTTTGCCCACCCCCAGCATACAACCGGACCCTCACCCACCATGGAAGGGAGAGAAGAACAGCACAACCTCTTTGGAAAACAGTCTGGCAGTTTTTACAAAGTTAGCCGTCCACTTCTCGGATGGTCCAGCAATCTCTTTTGTAGGTCTATCTACCCAGGAGAAATAAAAACACACACCCACACAAAGACAAAAGTGTCCGTAATTGCTTTAATCCATAAGAGCAAAAAATCTGGAAACAACCCCAGTGTCCACCAGGAGAAAAACAGATGCGCAGACTGTGGGACGTCCATACAGGGGAGCGCTTCTCAGCAATGAAGGGAAGAGGCGGGACACATACAGCTTGGAGAAGTCCCATAAACACGCCGAGCGAAAGACCTGGACCCAAAAGAACTCTGGGTGATGCCATTCACCTGACCTTCTGGAACAAACGCAAAACTCAGCTACGGGAACAGAAGTCAGAGGAGCAGTTATCCTTGGGGGGCTGTCGGCTGGAAAGAGGCACAAAGGGACCTCCTGGGGCTGGAAGGAAATGTGCAATATCTAGACCCAGGTGGTGGTTATGTGGGTGCATGCATATGGAAAAAATCAAGGTGCACGCTTCAGCTTTGTGTGTTTTACCTAAGTTGGGACTCAATTAAAAGTTTTCTTAAAAAAAAAAAGAGAGAGGGTCCTCTGTGTCCCTCTCTTTTTTTGAGGGGGGCAGGGGGAGCCTGTCAGATCTCTGGCTTCCTGAGGCTGCGGTGGCCAGGCCAGCTGCAGGCTGCCTTGTAAACATTTACATTTCCCCATGCGGTGTCAGCCCCACAGGGAAGCCATCCGGGAGGGCAGGAATGTAAACACGGGCTGCCAGCACCAGGCCTCGCTCTTCCCCTCTGCAGACTGCCCACTGGGTGCCCTTGGGCAGGTTGCTCCCCAGGAGTCCCCGCTGTCCCGCCCCACCTGCTACACCATCGCAGGAAGGAATTGAGAAGATGCTTCTGAATTCCTTTGCAGCACTGTTGGAGATGGGGGGGCCCTGCCCGACTTTGAGTAGAAGGATGCTGGCTGAGAGGGAGAAGTGGGGAGGCTTGGGATTGAACTTCAGGGGGTCCTAAGTCACCCAAACATCAGTACATCACCCTACATTTCTCCTGCTTCCTTTCTGTCCCCTTGCTGTACACTAGGACCGTCTGTCCCATCTTCCTTCGCTCCCTTCTTCCCTCCCTCCTTCCTTCCTTCCTTTCTCTCTCTCTCTCTCTCTCTCTCTCTCTCTCTCTCTCAATACTTACTGAGCACATACTACATGCCAGATGCTTCCCAAGCCCTAGGGCTATGGCAGAGAACAACACAGATAAAAATCCCTGTCCTCGTGGAGCAGACATTCTAGTGAGATAAGGAAGACAATTAAAGCGGTAACTTAGTAATGTCTATGTGGTCTGGCCGGGAGAAAAGTCAGTGAAAGGGTGACGTCCCAGCAAAGCCCTGAGGGTGAGAGAGACTGAGCCAGAGATGATCAGAGGAAGAGCTTTCCAGGCAGCAAGAAGAGCAAGTGCAAAGGTCCTGAGGTGGGGGGTGCCCGGCATTTTCAAGGAGTGGAAAAGAAAAGTGTCTGGTGTGGCCAGAACAGAGTGAGTGAGGGGACAGTGGGAGGAAGTGAGGTCAGAGGGCACCAGGGCCAGATCATGCAGGGCCTCTGAGGGCACTGGCAGGGGTTTGGGCTTATATTGTAGATGCAGACGGCCAACCATGGGTCCCTGTGTGTGCAAAACCCTCCACCACTTCTCTCCTTTCCTTGCATCAAGCTCTTCTCCTCTTTACCCACCCCAACACACACTCAAGGACTCTAAGAGATGGTTTGAGGTCTCATCTCTGGGGAGAAGAAGGGGCTCCATATGAGGCCCCCACGAAAGCCACAGAGATCCCCAGCCCTCCCCGTGGCTCCTTCCGCCCTGACCACCTGCTTCTGACTCAGCTGGGACGGGAAACTTGGCTGGTGGGGGCCCCTGCTGAGCCACCTGCTCCCGGCAGCTTCCCTGGGTCCATCTTCGGCAGCCGGGCCCGAGGGCATCCCCACAGAGAGGGCCCTTCCACAACACCCGGATCCGCCCGCCATGGGGGAAAGGGCCATGTGGGGGGGACGGCAAGGAGGTAAAACCCAAGACCACCTGCCCTTCAGGGACCTCTGGGATCTGCTGCTTTGAAGCTGCGTGACCTGGGGCTAGGTTACTCAACACCTCTGGGCCTCAGTTTCCTCATCTGTAAAATGGGAGTTATAATAATAAATACATAAAAGAAAAATAATTATTAAAAAAAGCCCACATCCCTGGGATTATTATGGGAAATCAATGAGCCTTGGCACCTGGCACTAAACAAATATGCTACTACTAATAATAACAGCGACCAAGTGACACAAGGGACGGAGAATGGGAATCACACCATCTGGACTGCAGCGAACACAGAAGCCTGGCATACAGCAGGCGCTCCATAAGGCTACTGGATGGAAAGGGGCAGAGCAATTAGCCCCGCCCCCCACCCCCACCCGCCAGCAGGTCGGTTTGGCAAGGGGTGCCCCCATCCTTGGAGGGGTGTGCCTGCAGGCCCGTGGCTCTCCTCCACACCCCTGCACCCGCCACGCAGCCGGGGCTCCTGGGTGCGGGCAGCGGGCTGCTCTCCCCCGGCGTTAAGTCAGACCTCCCTGAGCAGGGACACACGCGGGTGCTGGCCGGGGGGGATGGGGCCCCAACAGCTGGAAACATCTGGTTTGAATTGTCGGTTGAAAGCCCTGGCCAGGCAGCCAAGGAATTTGTGAGCTAATTTTAGGCCAAAAGACAGAGAGCTCAGCAGGGCGGGGGTTTGCTCCCCAAACCACAGGGGTGGGGCTTCGAGGTTGAGGGGGACAGGGAGGCCTCCACGGTGCAGCTCAGGTGGTCCGGGTCTGCCCCGAAGCCAGGGACCGTCTCTCCCCAGATGGGCCGTAACTGGGTACCGACAATGTGCGGTCACCTCCCTCGGCCTTAGGGTTAGCACCAGCTCATCTCCCCATTTCACGGGTGTGGAAGCTGAGGCCCCCAGAGGTTAGAGAGTTGCCCACCGTCCTGCAACCAGTACGCAGTGCAACTGGGATTCGAACCAGGACTGCCTGACTCCAAGCCCTACACCGAAGGCTCCCTTGGTCTCTGCCCCCGGCGCTTACATTTTTGTCAGTCCCCTGAAGCTCTCCTGAGGGCCAGGCACTGGGCAGTGACGAGGGGAGAGGGAACGTGAGGGACGGGGGCCCCCGAGCTCGCACAGCAAAAATCGGTATCTCAACATTACTACAGGCAGTCATCAGTGCCTTGAAGGGAAAAGGGGGTTGATGGAATGAAGACCTATGGGCAGGGCTGCAGAGAGGGCCTCTCTGAAGAGGGGACACCACGCTGAGACCAAAAGGATGGGGCAACGCCAGCCATGCGGACATCTGGGAAGAGACCATCAGGTAGAGGAAACAGCAAGTGCAAAGGTCCTGAGGCAGGAGCACGCGAAGAAGAAAGAGCAAGAAGGCTCATGGGGCCAGAGCGCAGTGAGAGGGAGAAAATTATCCTATGTGTTCATTTGAACCCGGCGATCTCCTGAGGCCCTGCTGAAACTCCTCAGGGAATCACGTGAAGCCTCTCCCTCCTGAGGGGCCAGCGGCTGGACAACAGGGTCTCAGGAAAGAACCACCCCCAGGGAGCAAGGGGGCAGCCTGGAACCAGCGCTGAGGTTGGAGGGGAGGGTGGTTCACGGGCACATGGCTGCCCTGGCAGGGTTCATGTGCCTTGCAAAGGGGCCTGTGTCTGTACCACTTTGGCACCCCGCTCTCCTGTCTGGAGGCCTGTTTCCCTCTTGGGAAAGGCAGCCCTGAGCCCATCCTGCCGACCGCTGACCTCGGGCAGGGGGGTGCCGCTCTGCGGGCTCCTGGGTGGCAGGAATGGGGGCAGCTCCAGCCCCAGCCTTCCAGCCTCCAGGAGGCTGCTCAAGGTGGCTGGCACACAGAAACCCCTCTGGGTTTCCAGAAACCTCTGGGAAGGGGTGTTCTGGGCGTCTCTTGCTGCCGAGTGGGGGTAGCAGGGTGTGTCCCCCTCAGTACTACTGGCCTTTTGGACCAGACACTTCTTGCTGTGGGGGGCTGTCCTGGGCGCTGCGGGGGAGGGGGGGGCGGAGCTGCAGCCCTGACCATGCGTTGGATGCCAGGAGCACGACCGAAGTATCCACAGACAGGTCCAATGTCCCCGGGGGAGGGCAAAGTCGCCCCCAGGTGAGGACCGCGGGCTCAAAGCCTTCCTGTGTGGGCAGCAGTAAGTCGATGGTTCACTCACCAGCCGGGGAGGCTGGGACCCCCAGAGTTTCCAGCACTTATGGTTTATTCTATTTGTTGAGAAATACGAAGAAAACACAGAAAAAATCTGAAAGAAGCAAAGAAAGCTCACCTATCATTGCATATACCGGGTGGCTAGCCTCTCAACAAGTTGGCGGACTGCCTTCTAGTCTTCCTTCCATTCTCGATAATCCTAAGAGCTGCGATCTACTGCGCACTTCCTCGCTTCCAGCCTCATCTCATTCAGCCTCCCGACACCCCCTGCGGGGCGATACTGTTATTATCCCATTTGCCGGAGGAGGAGACGGAGGTTCAGAGTCCACATGATGTTACATCATGGGCGTTTTTCCCTGCTGTCCTTCGGAAATACTTTCACGCCTATCCCACCAACGTTGCCCAATCACCCGCTTTGTGCCGGGGCCGTGCTAGAGGCTGAGTCCACGTCCCTGCCCGCGAGCGCGCCGCCTCCCAGGAGGGAGCGCGGCGGGGGGGGGGGGCAGAGGCCGAGGCTGACAGGGGGGGGGGGCGGGGGGCGGGGCCGCATGAGGGGCACGTCTGTCCTCAAGGCCGGCCCCGTTGGGACCCTGAATCCACACACCGCCTTGCACACAGTGGTTTCAGCTTTTGTGAGCTGCCCACAGGGAGATGCACTGGAAAGGGTGGTGCCCACAGGAGCTGTTTGTCATTCTGTTTTCTGCCCGCTCTGTGGGGACCGAGAGCGTCCTGGCCATTACTAAGCGGTGCCATGTTGAAAAAGGACCACACTCTCTTCTGGGCAATCCCATTCCTGCTCATGGCTTCAGGTCCCACGCTCCTTTGCAGCCGCCGAGCATGGCACCAAAGATGGGCAGAGCCCAGTGGCCGCTTCCCAGCCCCTCCCGCCCTCCTCTGCGGGCTGGCCTCCGGGGTGGACTCCGCTCTGTGGCCGAGGGGCGATCAGGTCAAGGGTGTGGCTTTGAGCTCTGGAGATTTCGGGGAATTCCCAGCCCTTCCTCAAGGTGCACCCCCCCCCCGGGGGCAAGTCTAAGAGTTTAATCCCGGATCTGTGATTTTTCAAGCTGTGTGGCCTCAGGCAAGTCATCGAACCTCTCTGAACCTCAGTGTGGACCTCTGTAAAACGGGGTTACAGATAGGACCTACCTCACAGGCTGAGGATGAAATGAAGAAACACAGAACAACGAATCCAGCACAGAGTAAACTCACGGTTGGCACCTGGGAGGGAGCAGCCGCTGTTACTTCTCCTGCCATTGTGCAGGTTACCGGTACCCCGATCGTTCGCAGTCCAGGGGCACTTGACCGTGCCTGTGTTAGATGAGGACTCAGAGGCTCAGAGAGGCTACAAGGCCAGGCCCGGACTGAGCATCGTCTTGAGTTCTGTCCCTTGTTGAGCCTTCTAGGGCATGAAAGACCCACAGGACCCTGCCTCGTGCGGCTCCCGCCTGAGTGGGAGGAACAGGTGAGCGAACAGTGGCCACTCAGTGGCATGAGCAGACACGCGGACACCCATTTCACGGACGGAGAGATGGAGGCCCGGAGCGGAGGAGAACAACCCAGGGTTACCTTTTGGCCAGCCAGGCTGACCTCTGTGCCCAGAGCTCAGGGCAAAGAACCGGGAAGACGAAGGACAAGCAAACAGGGAGCCCAGAGGCATGGCTAGATCAACCCTGAGCTCAGAAAGTGCTTGGGGCCTGGGGGAGCTGAGCCCCAGAGAGAGGCAGTGGAAGGGGCTGATGGATCAGAGGCAGGAAGCATGTGTGAGGAGGAGTGAGGAGTGACGAGGTCAGTCTGTCTGGACCGTGAAACATTTAGGTCAATGGCCAGCAAATGACAAGATTGGGGAAACTTCTTTTGTCCTCGGGCGCCAGGGGGTCACTGAAGGTGTCCAAACACAGTAGCAGCCACTGAAGGAAAGGAGGAGCTGAGGGGGGTGGCCCCCGGAGCTGTGGCCTCTTCCAGTGTCTCTGGGCATGTCCAAGCCCTCCACGCTCACACATGCTCCTTCACCTGAGCAGACCCACGGGCGTGCCCAGGCTCGGGAACCCACCGCCCGCGTGCTTGTTCTTTTGCTTGCGCTGCGGCACAATTGCCACGCGGTAAAATGCACCAGTCGGACGAGAAGAGCCGAGTGAGCTTCAGTAAAGGACGATCCCATGTGACCACCACCCAGACCAAGATGGAGCATGATGTCCCCATCACCCCAGAAGCCTCCTTCCAGCCCCTCCTACGTCGTCCCCCAAAAGGGTAACCACTGAGCTGATTTCTACCACTCTGGATTGGCTTTGCCTGTTCTTGGACTTTTTAGCATTGAAGCCACATAGTATACACGTAGCCCTTTGTGTCTGGCCTCTTTAACTCAGCATGTGTTTGAGATTCGTCCACGTTGGTGCAGGTACCAACTGTTCGCTCCTTTTTATTCCGAGTAGCATCCCGTTGTTCATTTATCCAGTCACCAGATGATGGATCTTTGGAGTGTTTCCCACTTTCTGGCTATTATGAATAAAGCTGCCATAAGCATTGCATACAGGTCTTTGTATGGACGCACATCTTCGTTCTTTCACAGAAATACCTAGGAAAGGGATTTCGAAGTGGCCCGGATGTGCAACTTGGTGCAAATATGCAGTATCCTGAATACACGTCTAACTTCATAAGAAAGCGCCACGCTGCTTTCCAAAGTGGCGGTGCCCTGTTGCATTCCCAGCAGCAACATGTGAGTGTTCTAGCTTCTCCGCATCCTCATCGGCACGTGGCACTGTGGGTCTTGAATGGTAGTCCTTCTGGTGGCGTGGGGTGACATCTCACAGTGGCTGTCATTTGCATTCCCCTGATGGCTAATGATATGGAGGGTCTTTTCCGGCAGCCTTCTTGACACTTGGCCTGGAGATTGACCAGACCCTGGGGACTCTCCAGGGCCAAAGCCCATCCCACCACCCAACCTGCTCCTTCCACTGATGACACCCACGTAGGAAACTTGAGGTTTCCATTTCCTTCCCTCTCTTCATCACCCTGCCCATGCATTTTTCCCCCCCTTGGCCTGGCTCTTTTTTTTTTTTTTTTAAGATTTTATTTATTTATTTGACAGAGAGAGACAGCGAGAGAGGGGGAGGGAGACAAGCAGGGGGAGAGGGAGAGGGAGAAGCAGGCTTCCCGCCGAGCAGGGAGCCCGACGCGGGGCTTGATCCCAGGACCCCGGGATCGTGACCTGAGCCGAAGGCAGACGCCCAACGACTGAGCCACCCAGGCGCCCCGATCACCCTGCCCATGCATTACCAACTCCTACCCTTCCTGCTTCCCAGTTACCTCTCGATTCCTCACCTCATGAACCCACCACGCTGGCTTAGGCCCCCTTATCCTCAAACAGCCACGCCCGCCCCCCTGCAGCCACTCTGGCTCCTTCCCGCTGCCCTAGCCTCTTCCATTCTCCCAACGCCCCCACCCCGTTCTCTGCACTGTCCTCAGTGCCTGGAACATTCTCCTCTCTACACCCACCCTCAGTAACTCTGCACCTGTCCAGCCTCAAACATTGTCCTAATTCCTTCCCTGCCTCCCCCCCAAGGTCCGGCCACATCGCACATGCTCAGAGCCCCAGCACCCCTCCTTTGGGGCTCCGGGCCCAGCCACGAGCTTCTATTTTTCTGGGTGATCATTTGATGAATCTCTCACTCTCCCTCCAGGCCAGGAGCCCCACGTGGCATCCCCGGGACCTAGCATGGTGCCTGGCACAGGGGGGGACTCACCATGACATTTGAGGTATATGGCCTGAGTGGCAGATGGGGCGGGATATAGAGGGCAAGCTTGAGGAGCCTCTGCCCAGATCAGCTGTCGGATGAACCATTGCAGGGCTGGCAACCCCAGGCCGGAAGACACAAGAGACCTAGAGTAAACTTAGTATGCGTCCCCTCCATTTCCTGATTTCCTGTCTACCCTCCTTCCTTCGCTGCCGCCAGAGCTGAAGTCAGCAGAACCTGCTTTCTTAGCAATGCAACCTGCTGGCGCAAGTGAATTAGCCTCCTGAACCTCAGTTGCCCCAGCAGTAAAATGGGATAATAATTATACTCACGTCCCAGGTGGCTATGAAGCCTGAGCAGACCCTGCAGCCGAAGTGTTCGGCATGGGGCTAGGCGTGCGCTAAATGCCCAGCCAGGACCTCAAGAACAACACGACACGGTGGTAGGAACAGGGTTTTCTGAGTCAGGCCTGGGTTCCTGTCCCGGATCCTATGTGTGACCTGAAACAGGTGACTTGGCCTCAGTTTCTCCTGTAAAATGAGGAGAATATGAATCCTCCTTCCCAGGCTGTTTGAGGGGACTCGTGGGAGATGTTGCAGATGTTCGTGCTCAGAATATATATGCCGAATGGATGAATGGGTGATTCAGGCGGTGATGTTCAAGGTCAAGGAGAGGTCGGGGCAAGAGGAGAGCACAGGGGTGTGGAGTCAACCTATAGCCATCCCCGAGTTCCCACGGTTAGATTTTCAGAATTCTGTAAGCCAGTTCTTTCATAAGTTAACTTATAAAAAAATCTCCAATACGCAACACTCATCACTTCCTAATTATTTTACTACATTCTGCTTTTATCTATGTTCTTGAGAAGATTTATATTTGTTGTATCATTTATTTTATACATAGTTGGTGGCTCAGAATCAGCCCTGGGAGTATTTACACCAAGGACATTGGCAAGCACCACAGATCACCGCTTGGGTACAAATGCACTCAAAGAGCCCGTTGATCTGGATCTGCAGCCGGTCCCTGGCTCAGCAATCCCTGCTCCTCAAACACTGGGAAGCGCCGGCCTCTCAATGGCTCCAAGGGCTGGTGGCGGGCGCCCCCTGGTGGCTGCGTCAAGCACCTGTCATCCCTGACGCCCACTTAGGTCCAGGCCTTGGAGAAAGCCGCCAAAGGGGGAGCCTTCTGGGGTCGCAGTGTCCTCCAGCGGAGGGGGAGAACCCGGGGACCTGCTCCCTGCCCAGAAGGATGGGGTGACAAGGCCCCACGGAGACTGCTCAGATGTCCCCCAGGTCCTTCGGCCTCTGGGTCCCCAGCTCCATGATGTCAAGTCCCCCGTGTGATCTTTCTCATCACTTCCAAAGGGCGAGGAAACGCACGTTTCTCCTAATGCACGATCCTGCCTTTTCCAGGGTCAGCTGCCCCAGCCCAGGGTGGACACCCCTCTCCCACCAAAGCGCCCTGAACGCCTTCCTTGTGTGTCACGCTGGTTCTAGAGAGTCAGGGGGCCGGGGGCCGACATTCTTCCACTTCTCGCTGACGCTGCCCGCATGGCCTGCCACGTTCCCTCCTGCCCGTCCCCTGTCTCCCCCACCTCTCCCGCTGCAGCCAATACCTACCGGGACTCAACCCTGTCTTTGAACTTTGTCTGCAGGCCACACCCTGAAGTGAAGGGATCCGTGGCTCCCAAAGAGGCCGCGGGAGGTATTTTTCTTTCTTTCTTTCTTTTTTTTTTAAAGATTTTTATTTATTTATTTGAGAGGGAGAGAATGAGAGAGAGAGAGCACGAGAGGGAAGAGGGTCAGAGGGAGAAGCAGACTCCCCGCCGAGCAGGGAGCCCGATGCGGGACTCGATCCCGGCACTCCAGGATCATGACCTGAGCCGAAGGCAGTCGCTTAACCAACTGAGCCACCCAGGCGCCCCGGGAGGTATTTTTCTAGAAGAGAAAAAGCCCACCAAGATGAGGCGTATTCCTCTCCCAAAAGGTAGAACAGAGCGCTTGTAGCAGCAGCTCCTTCTCCCGGTACCCAAGGGACAGAAAAGCTTCAGGAGGCAGAAGATCCCAGGTCTGAATCCGGGCTCAGCCACTGTCGAAGCTTTGGCGTGGGATCAGCGTGGGTCCGAACGTGGTAATGCAGGGACATGGTGAGCGTTGCTTGAATAGGGCAGCCAACCGTCCCGATTTGCTGGGCCTGCGGAGTTGCCCCCAAATGGGGCTCCTAGTGCTAAACTCACAAAGTCCCACACAAACCGGGCCATCTGCTCGCCCAGTGCTTAAATCAGGGGTCAGCAAACACAGAGCCTGCCGTCTGTTTGTAGATAAAGTTTTATTAGAACCCAGCCAACCCCATTCATTTGTGACATGTTGTCCATCACCACATCCCATCTGCGAGGACCGAGGATGAGGTTGAGAAGTTGCAGCTGAGACCACGTGGTCTGCAAGACGTAAAATATTTTTGGTCCGGCCATTTAAGAGAAAGTTTGCTGGCCCCAAACTTTGTACAAAAACCTTATAGCTTGCAGCTGTGCTCAGCCCTGTGAGGAGGGCGTGTTTGATGGGAGACAGGCCCCCTGTAGAAGGCAGAGGTCAAGGTGGGCTCCCGGGGAGGATGGCCCTGACGTTGAGAGGGCATATTTGTCTGAGATTTGGTGGGCGGGGGGCACCAAATTCTGTAGGTTAGAACTGGGTCATGGGGGATGTTGAATAAAGTGGATTCGGGGACCAGCCTCCCTCTCCCCCCAAAAGTTTAAAACCTTCCCCAGCTGCCCAAAGATGTACCAAGATGCTCCCAGTGTCCAAGAGACAACACTGAAGTCAACTTTAGGCCTGTACAGGGTGCTTCCTGGAGGGGGCTGGGGCTGGGGGTGAACAGCAAAGGACCAACTCTCCACCAGAAGGAGGCACCCTCCTGATACCCTGAAACATTCAGCCATCATTTGTTTATCAAATATTTATTAAAGGCCTGTGCTGTACCAGGCCCTGGGCTGGGGGGTGGGATACTTCAGTGAAGAAGACAGAGCCCTCCCTAAAATGTAGGCATAGGGGCAGACGAGAGAGGGCAGAATAGGGGTTACTCTGTCCCCAGGAAGAAGCTCGTTGGTCCACACAGCCCCAAAGAAGGGTATAGCCCTGGGCTCTCTAAGTATACCCCAGACCTCACAGTCCAGGATCTCACCCTGGGCTCCCTGGGGAAACGCCCAAGAAAACCCAAGCCGCCCCCAAGTGGGGGGTGACCAGGAATGGCCTCAGGAACCTGGCAGTCCTCCCCCAAATGCCCCCTTCCTATACAGTGACAGCAACCAGAAGACTGGGTCTTCCCTGGGCGCATGGGGATGCAACCTTAGCAGTGGGAGGCATTAGAGGGAGCCCAGGTAGGTGGGAGACAGGGAGGTGGAGGGATCTCCCCAGCCTCCTCCGGAGGCAGGAGGGAGGACAAGGCGGCTGGCTCACCAATCCTGCTTTGGCTGCAAGAATTCAGCCGCTTTCGGCCCTGTGGGCCAACCAGGGGCCCTGTTCTGAAGGTCCCCATCCCCCAGGGGGCCCCAAGGAAACCCAGACCTGGAACAGAGCCTGGGTGCTCGGTTGTGGCCTGGCGGGCCTTGGAGAGAGCGAGGAGACCAGGGTCCTGCTCACGTGGACGCACGGAGGAGTTAAGGGAGGAAGCTCTGCAAGGTGAGGTCGTCCCCATCTCTGCCCTCCCTGGGCTCCACCTTTAGACCCTGGCTCTTGGCATTGGTCAGGCCCCCATTGGCCGTGGCCGTGGGCACTTCGCCCCCCTCGGGCAGCAGGGATGAGATGCAGACCATCTCGGTGGGGGAATAATTGCGCACTGGGTACATGTGATTCTTGCGGGAGAGGCGGACGGCCAGCACCACTGTGCACACGAGGAAGGTCGTGGCTACCAAGGCCAGGATGAGGATGGCCAGCAAACACTGCTTCACGGGGATGTGGTCCGGGGCCCCTGCAGGGATGGGGGCCACAGAGCTCTGTGGGGACAGATGCTGCCTATTTTCCCATCGTTTGGTGAGGACATCAAGCAAATTGCCTCCTGTCACAGTGGTGCTGTTTTGAGGATCAGAGGTCACAAGAAGGACTGTGGTTAGGTGCCCTATGGTGGCAGGTCCTGTGGACGGGAACTTCGTGGTGGCTGGATCTGTGGACGGGGCCTCTGTGCCAGTGGGCTCCGTGGACAGGGCATCCGTGGCTTCTGGCCCCGTGGACAGGGTCTCCATGACAGTAGACTCCATGGACAGGGCCTCTGTGGCAGTGGGCTCCGTGGACAGGGCGTCCGTGGCTTCTGGCCCCGTGGACAGGGTCTCCATGACAGTAGACTCCATGGACAGGAGTCTATGGGTCACAGGTTGCGTGGTCGGTGCCTCTGTGGCTGCTGGGTCTGTGGACGGGGCCTCAGTGGTGGCCAGCTCTGTGGATGGAGCTCCCTCTGTGGATGGAGACTCTGTGATGGGAGGTAATGTAGTGGCTGGTTCTTTGGTCAGCACGTCCGGTGTGACAGGAATCACCTGTGTGGTCACTTCCATGCTCAGAGTCCCCAGGGCCACCCCTCCTGTGTTCAGGCCAGCAGAGTCCCGTGTGGCCGCCTCCAGAGTAGCTGGCTCAGGAGTTCCATGCCCCAGTGTTGCCAACTGAGCCAGAATGTTAGGGGTCAGGGCCAAAGACCCAGGTTCATGTGTAAGCATTTCTGGAGGCTCTGTGCCTTCTATGACATAGTCATACAAGTCCACTTCTTGGTCCTCATCCACTTGTCTCTGGACCCGGGAAAGAGGGGCGTCTGAGGCCTCCTGGGCTCCATCCTTCTCTAGCTCCCACAGCTGGAGGCCGCTGCCAGGACCCAGCAAAATCAAAAGCAGGAGGACTTGCAGAGGCATGGCACCTGGCGGGAGACACAGACAAAAGGACGTGAGGACAGCTTCACCACTGGGCCTGCCAAGCGCCCTCTACTGCAATCATGTGGACAGCGACAGCCAGGGGGCCAGGCACTTAGTGTTTAAGCATCCTCATGACCCAGGGCGTGCCTGGTACACGGGAGCAGCCCAGCGAATTGCAGCTATTATTATTTATCAACATCAATAGATCCATCCAGAGGGCCCCGCAACTCTCCTTATATGGTGCAAAGAAATTGTATTTGCCTCCCTACCCTTTGTGATTAAAACTTCAAAATTGTGGGCAAGACAGTCCACTGGGGTATAGAAAAAAAAAAAACTATTAGAGCTTCTAGGTAGACTGTTATGTCAGCCTTTTGTGATTTCTAGTTTTGTCACACATTTATAATCTATCATGAGCCCAGGAGTACCTGCTTACAATTCACAGATAGATCAATGTACATATATTGTCTGCTGATGGCGTCCATGAGCCAAAGAGTCTGGAGACCACAGGTCTCCAGATAAAGCTGCTTGTTTGGGCCTTTGGGGCCTTTTGGAGTCTGTTCCTGACCCATCTCTCCATGTCCCTCTCCCCTACTTTCCTTCGTCTTGGCTCCCACCGTACACAGCGCTGGCCTGTCCCTCAGGTTCTCAGTTTTCCCCATCCTCTCTCGGTGTCCCGGCTTGGTTTTGTCCTCACTTCCACAACTGGGATGACAGTACCTACCTCATAGCTTACTGTGAGGTTGAAACAGGCAATGCCTATGAAGCCCTTAGCACTTTGTCCCCATCACCAGCTCCAGCAAAGGGCGGCTACTTGGGCTCCATCAGTAAGTGTCTCCTGTAAGTCCTCAAGGGCCCAGAGCCATCAACTGTACTCTGTCCTATCTGAAAACTCCCAACTCTTCAGAATGGTCCTGCCCTCGGGGAGCTGACAGTCATCTCACTTGCCTGGGGGCCCATTCTCCTGTGACCCTTCAGCCCCCTGACCAGCAGCCAGAAAGGGCAGTTCCTCTCCTTGGTCTTTCTTCCTGGCATGGTGGACATCCATGCTTTCTTGACGGATCTCCCTCCCCTCACGGCCCCCCTGCCACTGGTGGGTTGTTTGCGGGATTCAGAATCGTGCACCCTCTGAGGATCCTGTGGGGAGTGACAGCTGTGTTCTGGGCCAGGATTCAGGTATTCCTGGTTTTCTCGGACATAATACCCTCAGCAGGGCGCAATCCCAAGCACCGTGTCTGGGGCAGAGCCTGGGTCATTTCCAAAACTTTTCCTCATACCTCGCAAAATTTTGAGCAGAGACCAGTTGCTCATCCTTCCTTGAGTGACTGTAACTTACTCATAAGCCCCTTAGCTTCTAGGCTCAACCTGACCTCCTTCACCTGTTCGTTCATGTTGGTTTCTAAAATGGCGGTCTGATCCTGTCTTAAAATAATTTCTTAAACCAAACTTCATGATATTTGCATCAGACACATCAGGCCTTCACAACTGTCTTCATTTTACTAAGGAGGGGTAAGGCTCTGACAGGTAAAGCAACTTGCCCAAAGGCACACACCTGACAAGTGGCAGAGATCAGATTGCAGCCCAGTGAAGATTCAGGAAGGCTGTGGGAAGAAACCTGACCTAGCTAAGGGGGCAGAAGGAGCAAAGACTTGGAGGAGACCTTAGCTTGCTGTTTCTGTGGCAGGGGTTGGGGACCCAGTTGAGAGAAGGAAGGCAAAATAAGAATAAGAAGGACCTTGGGGCGCCTGGGTAGCTCAGTCAGTTAAGCATCCGACTCTTGATTTCAGCTCAGGTCATGATCTCAGGGTCATGGGATCGAACTCCCCGTAAGCTCAGTGCTCAGCATGGAGTCTGCTTGAGATTCTCTCTCCCCCTCTTGCCTCAATAAACAAATTAATCTTAAAAAAAAGAAGGACCTTGCGGGCCATCTCATCCAGAAAGTTCAGCCCTATATGTACCAGGTGCTATGCAGCGCACAGGATTGAGAACACAGACTATGGGGTCAGACAAAAAGATGTTCAGGTCCCACTCTGTCCCTTATAAGCTGTATGACCTTGAACTTCTGAGCCTCAGTTTTCTCATCTGTAAAATGGTGATACCAATCTGCATCTATCCCATTGAGCTGTTAAGGGAATGCAGCAAGATGATGGACTCAAAAGTTCCAGGCTCGCAGTAGGTGCTTAATGAACATCTCTCTCTCACACACACATGTGCCTAGCCACATCCTTTGCCTCCTAACCTGCCTTTAGGAGGCAGAGCGTCTTTGTACAGGGGGAAAGTTCCTGCTTGGGGGTGATCTTGGCCTTGCTTTCCCGGGGTGGATGGGGCAGGGTGGACTTTAGGATCCGTATTTCAAAATTACGAAGACTTGTACCCACCCCCCACCCCCCACCCCCACTTGGGCAGTTCTCAGTTCCTGGAAGGCAGAGCCCTCAGCCACTTCCTGGAAGCAGAGAGGGTGGGGGCAAGAAAAGGCCCCACCCGCAGGTTCCTGGGGGGAGGAGGCACCTTGATGAGTCAGGACCTGATTTTCTGCAGCCCAGAGGCAGGGAGGAAGGCATGGAAGGGACGGCTGCCCTCTCCCCATGCCCTTCCCCACCGCCCCCTGCATGTGGAGGCAGCTTGGAGGAGAGACCACTCTGCAGCTATGTAACCTGAGCGGGTTGCCTCAGTTTCCCTATCTGTAAAATGGGTGACGTTGCTTCAGAGGAGAATGGAGCTGAGAATCAAATAGCGTGCTGCAGGGAAGGTCCCTGATATCTGGCATCCAGCAGGGATGTTTTACTGGGGGGAGCCTCTTCGGGGCCGTGGACACAGATGTAGAGGAAAGAGAAAGCTGAGTCAGGGAACGTATGTATGGACGTGACAGGCTCCCTACCCCCCCCCGGGGGGCAGTGAGGGACACTGTGGGGTCCTGAGTGAGAGCAGAGACCCCCGTGGGTGTGGAGACAGGGCACATCGGGGCAGCCCATCTCCCAGCCCAGGTCTATTTAGGGTGACCACCTCGTCCAGGGTGTTCCCACTTGTAGTACTCAAAATCTCTCATCCCCTTCTGCCTCAGTCCCAGACAAGCTGGGCTGGCTGGTCACCCCAGCCTGGTGCCTGCCACCCCACGGGCTTCAAGGGAGAAGGACCACAGAGACCCCAGCCATGAGCCAGGCTGTTTGGCCGGAGGAAAATCCGGCTCCCGGGCGTTCTGTGGCTCTGAGGGGGCCGTGCAGGCGGCAAGGGCAGGGCTGGAGTGTGAGCGCTGTGGCTGGCAGGTGGGATGCTGACTTTACTATTTGCTAAGAGAAATGTATTGTAATGCAATGAGCACGGCGTATCAGAAGGCCCCCACTGCGGCTGGACCATTCCACACCGGCACCAGCTACTACAATCCCCATTATACAGATGAGGACAGCAAGGCTCAGAAGAGTGAAGGCAATTCCTCAGAGCCGTGAAGCGCCCCCCGCCCCGCCCCTTACACCTTTCTTCCCCCAGAGGCAGGAAAACGGTCACTTACCACAGGAGAGGGGCCGTGAGGGAGGGGCAGAGAGCTGCCACGTCCTGTCTTCCTGCTTGCCTAACGGAGTGGGTCAGATACAGCCTGTTTCCTGTCTTTTACCCTAAAACCAGGTTGCTCCACCGGGGCCCCACCCAGGCTGTGGAGGGGCAGACCACTGGCGGGGGCCCACACCCTGCTCCAGGCATGGCTGCGTGTGGCCACCCTGCTTGTGAAAGGCACCGTGGCAACTCCAAGAAGCTTGGGACTTGACAGTCAGAACCTTGGATCCTGGGAATCTCAGCACTCAGGAGTTTGGAAGCTTAAGACAGGAAAGACTGAGCATCTCAGGGTGTGGGTTGAGCAGCCGGCCAAGAGAAGGGGAGGCTCCAAACCAACGGTAGGTCAAACCGAGGCCCAGGTTTCCTCTGCCGGGCCCCAGGGCAGTTCTCAGTCCTGGTGGCCAGGACAGGCCCTGGCCCTACACGGGATCAGGTCCAGCATCAAACCAGATCGATGCCCAGCTCTGGCATGCATAAGCTGTGTGACCTTGGGCACCTGAACTCACCTCTCTGAGCCACAGGTCCCACATTTGGAGTAAAAGGACAATGATAGCACATACACCTCGTGGGGTTGTTGTGGGTTGAAGGGAGCTGGTTCAGGTTGAGTGTTTAGCACACAGTAAGTGCTCAATAATGGCCAGCTGTTGTCTCTGTCATTCTGCATTCAGGGCCATATCCTGGAAAAATCCCCAACCCCGGAACAGCTTTCACGTACCTCTGAGTCAGAGAGGGCCGGGAGAGAGAGCCCTAGAAAACTGTCTCCATGGCAAGCCCCGGGACAGCCCGGCTTGCAAATCACAGGTATCAAGTGTAGACCATGTTCCAGGACTGATCTAAGAGCCATACATGAATCGCTAGCTCACTCAGGCCCTAGCACCTCCTCTACTAACCACATGTGAAAGATGGGGAAACTGAGACCCACTTGGCACCTAGAGTCACATACCCAGTAAGAGAGGGCTCAGCAACTTGCCCCTGGGTGTTCTCACTCCAGATCCAACTCACAGTCACAGCCTCCTATCATCCATTCTCCGGAGCTGAGCAAATGGCACCTCCTCCAAGAAGCCATCCTGGATTGCTCAGGCATGATTAGTCATTCCCATTATGTAAACCGTTTAAAATGTTTCCACTGTCTAAAACTCCTTTCCCATTGGCCCACACGCTTCAAGAGGACAGGAACCACAGCTATCTTGCTGCCTACACCCCTTGCCCAGGGCTTATCAGACAGGCAGGCACTTAGCAGGCTTTGTGACATTGGCCCAGTGGGGCCTGGGCACGGTGGCTGCCCCACCAGAGCCTCCACCAGGCTGCAAGCTTCTGCAGGGCAGAGTCTCCACGGGTCCCCAGTACCGACAGGCCTGGCCTCCTGGGGGCTCATGAAAGGCCCGTTGCAGGAGGGGACTCGTGAATGGGACAGAAGCAACCAGCACTCGGGTTCTTGCTCTGGGCTCGCCATCCTGCCCTTCCCGACCTTTTCTCATCATCGCCCCTGGCCCCCATCAAGGAGCCCTTCACCTAATTACCACCCGTCCCTGTAAACTGCGATACCGTGGATGCACCTGTTTACTGTCCCATAGCCCTTTGCAGGAACACAAGCCCCAGTGATGGCTAAGATTTTTTCTGCCCCCTGCCCCCACCAAACAAACAAACACACAAAAACAACAAACCAAAAACAAAACAACTTTCACCTTCTGGACCCTGAATTTGCTAGCCTGGTACAGAGGAGGCAAAATATTTTGCACAAATGAATTTAAAGAGACCTACACCTGGTTTTGGTTTAACAACTGCGGACTATCTGAAGAGTTGTCTGTGTAGACAGGCAGATGGACCAGCACACAGACGCACAGACAGCCATCCTATCACCTTCTAGCCTGGGCCCCATGTCCCCCCACCATCCCCTTGCTCAA
This sequence comes from Callorhinus ursinus, assembly GCF_003265705.2. Lineage (NCBI taxonomy): Eukaryota > Metazoa > Chordata > Mammalia > Carnivora > Otariidae > Callorhinus > Callorhinus ursinus. The sequence goes on along the minus strand of NW_027397103.1, from coordinate 1,083,565 downwards.
GCTTAGCAAAGGAGACTGAGAGACCACGGCTGGGGTCACCCCGGGCTCCACGAGGTTCCTGCAGCCAGATGAGGGCCGGGGAAGCAAGTCCAAGGGCCAGCCACCTCCCAGCCAGGCCACGACGGGCAGCTGCTTCTCACCTCTGGGCCTCGATTTTCTCATCTGCACAAGGAGGGCACAGCATTCCTGGGTGATTCCCCAGCCCCTTGGAAGGCCCTGCCCCTGCCTGGCTGAGCTTTCCAGGAGGCGCTCAGCCTGGTAGCCTGCCCCTTCCGCCATCCGGGCTTTAGTCTCCGCTGGCCGCTGGCCAAGCCTGGTGACGGAGGGCTCTACCATTTTGGGTGTGTCCAGGCCAGCCCCAGAGGAAGCCGCTGAGGGGCCTGGGGCCAGGAGAGTGACCCCTTGAGCTTCCTGCCCACCCAGAGGCCTGGTCTCGGGGGGCTCGAAGTCACAGATGGGAAAAGAAGAAAACAAGAGGATCCGGGAAGGAGGAAGAGAATTCCAGGCGACCGGAGTCCTGATCATTGTTTATGGGTGTGCGTGTGTGCGTGTGTGCGCGCGTGTGCATGTGTCAGAGGTCACTGCCTTAGGTACCATCCCCCACCCACCATCCTCATTCTCTTTTATGCCCCTAAACCACCCCAAATACAAATTACCAAGAGTATTCTAATTATGATGATTATTTTCTCTTTGGCGAGCAATATTAGTTAGCATTCTAATTCTAGTATTTTCATAATTTGCTACAGACCAGTGTTATTTTCCCAACTTTATGAAAAGCATGAAAAACATCACTTTGGAGACAATATTGTTATGGATCCCTAGCCTGAGTGGCTTCAAGACACATCCTGCACCCGCTCTCCCTTTCTGGGATCACCCAGATCTAACCCCAGCTCTGCTCTGAGCAAGTCCCTTCACCTCCCTGTGCCTCGCGCGAAAAGAGAGGCAGCATGATTTTTAGGGATATGTTCCTGGTTTCTCTGATTTTTTTCAAAGTTAGAGCCCCTCCCCTTTCTTCAAGCCAGCAGCCTGGTGGCCAGCCTGATGGGGAGGGTAGGATGGAAGAAGCTGAGGGAGCAGGATCCAGAAGAGAGAGCCGAATAAGGCCACGACCTCGATCCGCAGCCCCCGGGGCTCTGGTTTGGAGCTCAGGTCCTGCCCCGGGCCTGCCCTCTGCTGTCAGGCGGGCCTGCTGGTCCCAGGGGCCTCCCAGCCACTCCCCACGGTTTGGCAAGTGGACACTTACCGTGCTCAGTAGAGCATGCGATAGCTGCCTTGTGGGCCCGGGAGAAGTGGCTCCTCTCCCTTAGCGACCGGAACGGGGCCCACACTGCCAGAGCACTGCTGTGGCACCCCAGCCGTGGTCCCGGACCCCGCCAACCCTCAACGGCCTGTGTAAAAGAAGGAAGCGAGAATGTGGTTATTCAGACGTGGCCACGTGACAGCCCACACCCCCTTGTTTGTGACAGCTTTGGTGGCAGTGTGGATTGAGACGGGGTGGGTAGTGGGAGACCGGGACCTGCTGAGCCCTCCTGGGTTCTGGTAACCATGCACCAAAAACCACATGCAAACTTTCTGGGAAGGGCTGGTTGAGAGGCACGACCCCACGGTGATGGGAAATAGGGGTGAGGGGGACCCCACCCTGAAAGGAAGGGAGGGACCAGAGGCATATAAGGATGGTTCTAGATCCTTGTCCAAGTTGGGAATCAGGGTGGGAGAAGCCACGGAACACAGACTTTCCTGAGGTTTGCAAATATGATGCAGCCATTCTTTCAGGACCCATCTCTAGGTGCACAGGTGATCCTTTTAGCCACGAGCAGTAAGTGCTCTGAGGAGCTGCATGGCAAATCCCACCGGGGCAAGACCTGCTTATTTTACTTCCCCATCCTGACTCGTTCGTTTCGCCCCCCCCCCCCGGCACCCCAGGCCGGGGGCTCTGAGGTCCAAAATGCAAGCAATTCCAGGCTCTGGTCCTTCCGTAGCTCTTCATCTAGTGGGGAAGCCAGCAGATGAACAAGTGAACAGACCATTACACACAGGGATGTCACCCTGTGGTGAGCTAGGGAGGGGCCCCTACCCCACCCTGGGCAGGAGAGGGGCTTGTCAGGAGACTCTTCCAAGAAGTGGCACAGAGGATGACAAAGGTGGGCTGGGTGAATAGCCCAGGAGAAAAGTAAAGGCATCCCAGGCACAGGGCACAGCATGGCCAAAGGCCCGGAGACATAAGAAAGCCCAGAACTCTCAAGATAGTGAAGGAAAGCGACATCTCTCAGGGTCTGGCCTGTGGCTCCGTACAAGATGGGGTGTGAGACATAGGCAGACAGGGGTTCATACACTGCCTTACACACAGGTTGTTTTAAAATGATAACAGGAGGCCCAGTGGGTGTTCACCATGACAGAACCTCCATTCCAAGGGCACCTGGGTGGCTCAGTCAGTTAAGCATCTGCCTGCAGCTCAGGTCATGATCCCAGGGTCGAGCCCCGCATCAGGATCCCTGCTCAGTGGGGAGTCTGCCTCTCCCTTTCCCTCTCCCTCTGCCCCTCCACCCAACTTGTGCTCTCTCTCTCCCTCTCTCAAATAAATAGATGAACACAATCCTAGAGAAAAAAAAAAGAACCTCTTCTGGAAGCGGCCAAAAACTCCCCCAGTCTGTATAGAGACAGGAACACTGAGACTCCAAAAGGGTGAGAATGTTAGAACTTACCACTCTCCCCCAGCAGGTTTGGAAATAGCCAGCCCTCAGGAGCAGGGGTTGAGAAACTGAACAGACCCATGCCGGGGCTGGAGACCACTCTCAGGTGATAGGCATTCCAGATAGATGTTTTAGCCTGAGTCCACAAGTACATTGGAGACAGGACAGTCCCTCTGCTAGGGACTGCCTTGGGCCCCCACCCCTCACCCCCCAACCCAGCTCATCCTGAACCAGAGCCCATCACCAGATCCACAGTTCTGAAACCAATGTTGAGGTCCTAAAGATACAGCGGACAAGGGAGGGTGACCTACCTTCCCAGTCTGCCTGGGACTGAAGGGGCTCTGGGGATGCAGAAACTTTCAGGCTTAAAACTGGGTAAGTCCCTGGCAAACCAAAATGACTTGGCCTTTCCAGGCCATGGGGCCAGGGGGAGCTGGTCATTTGCTAAATTCTGAATGGGGTGGCATCGGAGGCTGTTACCCGACCTACAGCACTGGGGTGGGAGAATTGAGGGGGTTCCGGAGCAAGCAGATGCAGAGCCCCACATCCCCCAGATACATCCCTTCCTCCCTGTCCCAGGTGCAGCCACAAGCTGCTTCTCAGGAGCGTCGGGCACAACGTGGGGTAAAGGAAACCATACCGCAGACCCTCCCCTGATCCTTTATGACATCTGTGAGCTTTGAAAACCATCCAGGAGCAGGGCCCTACAGGGGACAACACTCAAGGCCAGGGGGCTGATAACTGGCCTCCTATGACCTTGGAAAATTCTCTTCTCTCGAGCCTCTGCTTCCTCCCCTACAAAAGCTTCGTAATACAAATGCTTAATGTTTCCTTGGCCTCTGCCACACGCCAGACGCTGTGCGTCGTATCAGCTCATATAACACTCAGAGCAGTCTTTTGGGGAAACTGAGGCTCAAAGCGAGGCTGTGCCTTGCTCAAGGTTACACACAGAGTAGGGGGCAGAGCCAGGTCCAGGCAGCCGGAAAAGAAGCCCCCTATCTCACCCCCTGGCCTGCGATGGTGCTGGCTCAGTACCTGCATGCAGTGAGTCTTCCCTGCACGCCAGCAAGCCCTCTGTGAAAGGGAAGGGAATAACTCAGGGGCAGGTGAGAGATTTCAAGCTAAGACTTGAGCAGCTGAAGGTGCCTTGCAGAGGAGCAAATATCACTATGAGGATTCCGGCTCGTGTCGTCTGTTCGAAGACCAGAAAAACCGCATCTCATGACCCCTACCACCTGTGAGAGTCAAGCATTCAAAGCGAGCGAGTTTCCACTTCTATAGGCGGAGCCCAAAAAAGTGCTCCCAGGATGCCTTCAGAAACCCTGGAAAAAACATACAAGTCCCATCCTAATGGAAACCTGCCCCTCAGAACGTGTTCCGGGCATGAAAGTCGCATGCACGCTGAATGCGTCCAGAGCATTCACGCCTCATCAGTGGAAAAACAGGTGTAAAGATGTATAAACAGGGTACTTTCAGCTGCGGGTGGGTGCTCGGAGGAGGTACCGGAGGAAATGCTCACAGCGCTCATCTCTGGGTGGCCAAGGATGGGCGGCCCTTCTCTTTCCCATACATCTTCCTGCCCTGTATTTTTAGATAGAAAAATGGAAATAACGACGTGAATGTCAGCTCTACTATCAGGAAACAGAGATTTTAAGCAGTGCAAGGCCTTGATAGACACCTTAGATTTCAGGATGACTTGACATTTACCCCCTCTGTCTGTCTCCACCCTCCTGGGGTGTTTGGGGGAACGGTCCCTCCCACGCCCCAGCCCTGTGTTTCTCGGGGCTTCCAGCTGTGGCTTCCCAAGGCCCTTTGGCCACAGCAACGGGGCCCGTCACATCACTTCCTCAAATGTTCCTCAGTCTGACTCTGGACGATTCCCTGGAGGGGTTCAGGGACCTACTCAGACATCATAGACTAACCGCCCTCCCCCACCCCGAGGGCGACTCCTTCCCTAGAACAGGATCAAGGAGCTTTTTCTGTTAAGGGCTAGCGACCGCATCTTTTCAGCTTTGTGGATCTGTCCCAAATATCCAACGCCGTGGTGATAACATGGAAACAGCTATAGTCCATATGTAATAAATGGGTATGGTTGTGAGCTAATAACATTTTCTCTGCAAAAAATAGGCGGAGGGCCAGATTTGTCCTACAGGCTGCAGTTTACTGGCTCCTGACCTAGGAAAATGAGAGACATTGGCTATGGGGAGAACCAAACTGGAAGAAGTGAATGGGTCCCCGCGAATGGGCAGAATGAAACACGGGTCCCCTTAAGACTAGGCCGCTGGCTTTCTTAGGGCAGGACACATTTATTGAGCCCTGAGTGCCAGGCACCGGGATGAGCCGCACACAAGACACATACAGTCCTTGCCCTCTGGGGGCCTCCAGATTAGTGGCCCGGTCAAAAGCCACCATGCAGGGCCACTGAATGTAGCCAGGTGGAAAAACAGGGTTCTGAGAATGAGAATTGAATCCTTGCCTCAAGCCTGCTGTGTGGCTTTAGGGAATTCACTTGACCTCTCTGAGACTGTCTCATCTGGAAAATCGTTTTGCACGAATGCTTAGTGCAAAACAATGCAAGGAATAATAAAAGTCTAAGAGCAGATTGGGCTGCAGATGTAGGCAGAGCCCAATCGCCTCACCTCTGACTCCCGGAGTCCATCTATCCTAAAACTTGAGAGTAGAACCCACTATGGGTCTCAGGCCCCTTGCTTTCAATGTATAATCCTTGCTCCAAGGGCAGGAACTCTCTCCCTATGTAGGATTCAGTGGCTCCCCATTGCTTTTGTTTTATTTTTTAAAGATTTTATTTATTTATTTGAGAGAGAGAGAGAGAGAATGAGCAGTGGGGAGGGGCAGAAGGGAGAGAGGGAGAAGAGAGAGAGAGAAGCAGACTCCCTGCTGAGCAGGAAGTTCAACGTGGGGCCCCGATCCCAGGACCCAGAGATCACGACCTGGGCCCATGATAGATGCTCAACCGACCCAGGCGCCCCTCCCCATGGCTTTTAGAATAAAGACTCAAATCCCTGACATGGTGGCCAATGCCTTGATCCCTCTTCCCCTCCAGCTTCATCTCACTCACATGCCCCCTTGTTCTCTGCTCCAGTGCCTTCTTTTAGCTCCTCTTATGTTTCCTCCTGACACAGGACCTTTGCATGTACATTCCTTCTGCCTGGAGCATTCCTTACTGCTCATCACCTGAGTAACTCCTGCTCACAATTTAGACCCAGTTCACATGCCATCTCCTTGGGAAAAGCCTTTCCTGACCCCCGACCCTACTCCGGGATCTCAGAACACTGCACCCCTCTCCAACATGCATGCCATTCCTTGATACTTCTCTCTCTCCCTGGAAGCTCCAGAAGAAACCCATGTCTGTTTTGCCCACCATTGCATCTCCTGGGCCAAGCATAGTGCCTGGCATATATGAATAACAATGGCTAATTATCAGGTGCTTCTTCATGCCAGGCACTGTCCTAGGCTCTTGACACATTTGTTTGTCACAATTAAACAAATTGGTAATTTAATTTGTCACAGTTGCCTCATGAGGTATTAATAGTATTCCTATTTTTGGATGGAAAAAAACCAAGACCAGAGAGGTTGAGTAACTTGCCTGAAGTCACACAGCTAGTAAGTGGGAGAGCCAGGGTTTAAACCCAAGCTCTCTGATTATGGAGCCTAAATTCAATCACAGTAGATGTTTGCTGAATAAATCTACAAACCGTTATTGCTTCTCCTGGCAGACCCTGCTCCTTCCGATTGGTCCAAGGGGATGCAATGCTCCCCACCACTCTCCAACAGGATGTGAACCGTTGTGGAGGTGTGGAGCAGGAACTGCAATCAGCAAAGCCAGTGAGAGTTAGCTTCCTCTCCATATGGACCCCAGTGCCTTTTGGCAAACATGGGCTCCAAGGGGGTTCACTAAGCCATTACTGCTGGAGCAGCCCCATTTTAAAGCTCACTGGGCCCCCCATTCAGACAACCAAAGATCTGATATCCGAGCAATCTGCTACCTCCTTATAGCTGGACACTACTAAATGGTTGTCCGTACACCAAATGCAGTTTGGCTTACATTAGCCGATGGCTAAAAATGCTTGTAGCTGCCACGTGAGGGTGTTCACCCCAGCTGGGCGGGGGGCCTGTCTGCTTGCATTTCACTCCTCTGTTGCTTCTGCGTGGGGAGTGGAGTAGGGAACTCTTCACACCAGTGACCAGTACAGCTGCCATGTAGAGACAGAGGAAAGCCAGCAAAGCTTAAGTTTGACCTGGTATTTACCAGGCGTAAGCTGGTCAACCGTGTATTCCACCTGATAGACATTCCACCATAGCTGAGATCTGAACATCTATTTGTAATTTGCTGGGAACTCACTGTGGCCCCTGCCCGCACCCCCCCCCCAGGATGCTCATTTCCCTGAAAATGGGGAAAACTGTAGGAAAAACTGGGTCACATCTCCTACAATCATGCCTGCCTTCGAAAGTGGCCACTCTGCCTCCTAGAAAGCTGAGGCTCAGGGAAGGGCCCAGGTGGACTTGAGTCCAGGTTGGCCAGACCAGACCACAAAACCTACAGCTTCCTACCAAACAGGTGTCCAGCTGGAAAATTACCCGCCGTGGGTGTCCTTTGTTCAAAGGAAAGCAAAGATCTCATGGAGGACAGAACTGCTTTAATGAAAGGGAGGTGGTGGGGGAGGGGTCATACCCAAGGGCCTGCCCTCCCCCCTTCCCCAAAACACACATCCTCTGTTTTTGTTTTTTTTTTTTAAGATTTTATTTATTTATTTGACAGAGAGAGACACAGCGAGAGAGGGAACACAAGCAGGGGGAGTGGGAGAGGGAGAAGCAGGCTTCCCGCCGAGCGGGGAGCCCCATGCGGGGCTCCATCCCAGGACCCTGGGATCATGACCTGAGCCGAAGGCAGATGCTTAACGACTGAGCCACCCAGGCGCTCCTACACACATCCTTTTTGATTGAAGGGAGGGCTCACAGGCTGTGATTTGCCAATTTGAACCATCTAAAGGGGAAATGGCCACTTTGGGGCCCACCGCAGCTGGGACGCAATTCCCCTTCTCAGATGGAAACAGAACCTCGGGGAGAACTGGATTCTGGCTGTCACTCTGGGCAGCCCCAGGAGCAGCTTCTGGGATGAAGGCCTGCAGAGTGAAGCTGCTCCTCCAGAGTAAAGGAGAACAGGGGCTCCCCGGGGCTCACTGAGTCAGCATGGGTGCTGGAGAGTGGCCAGCGTAGGGGCTGGTCCCAGACCTGGAAGGCCAGAGGGTAATCAAATAGAGAAATGTGCTCCAGACTCAGTGGTTTTTCCAACAGTGGCAGTTGAAGGATCAATGCCTCCAACGGCCACTGGGCCTGGTGGTACAGTGATGGACAACTCTGCATCTCAGACCTCAAGGGGCTCTGATGAAGGAGGAATACCCGCATAAGGAAGGAGTCTTGGTTGCAAACTCATCTCAAACTGGCTTAAGCGGCAATAGGATTCCTGAGGTAGCTCATGGAATTTGAGGTTAGAAATGTAGCTGGATCTTATGCATGGATTCAGGGAACTAAAGGGACCCAGAAGCCTTTTCTCCATCACTGCACACCTCCTCTGCCTGCTTGCTCCCTAGAGTCCCCAAATCCCAGGTCTCTGTAAAGGGAAACTCACATTTGACACCCCAGGAGGTGGCTCCAAACGGTGCATTGGCCCAGCCAGGGGAAGGTCACATCCTGGAAGCAAAGTACTGCCATGTAGACAAGCCAATAGGTGTCCCTATCCCCAAAATGTCTGTTTTCATTCATTTATTTAGCAAATATTTTTAGTTTTTACTATTTTTTTAAGATTTTTTTTTTTTTAATTTTATTTGACAAAGAGAGAGCGAACACAGGCAGGGGGAGTGGCAGGCAGAGGGAGAGGGAGAAGCGGGCTCCCCGCGGAGCAGGGAGCCCGATGTGGGGCTCAATCCCAGGACCCTGGGATCATGACCTGAGCCGAAGGCAGACCCTTCCCCGACTAAGTCACCCAGGCACCCCCCCAGCAAATATTTTTATTATTTTTTTAATTTAAATTCAATTAGCCAACATGCAGTACATTCCTAGTTTCAGATGTAGGGTTCAATGATTCATCAGTTGCGTATAACACCCAGTGCTCATCACGTCACGTGTCCCCCTTAATGCCTGTCACCCAGTTACCCCATCCCCCTACCCACCTCCCCTTCTGCAGCCCTCAGTTTGTTTCCCAGAGTCAAGAGTCTCTCATGGTTTGTCTCCCTCTCTGATTTCTTCCCATTAAGTTTTCCCTCCCTTCCCCTATGATCTTCTATGCCATTTCTTATATTCCACATGAAAGAAACCGTATGATAATTGTCTTTCTCTGATTGACTTACTTCACTTAGCATCATCCCCTCCAGTTCCATCCATGTCGATGCAAATGGTGGGTATTCATCCTTTCTGATGGCTGAGTGATATTCCATTGTATATATGGACCGCATCTTCTTTATCCATTCATCTGGTTGAAGGGCATCTCGGCTCCTTCCAGTTTGGCTATTGTGGACATTGCTGCTATGAACATTGAGGTGCATATGGCCCTTCTCTTCACTACATCTGTGTCTTTGTGGTAAATACCCAGTAGTGCAATTGCTGGGTCATAGGGTAGCTTTATTTTTAACTTCTTGAGGAACCTCCATACTGTTGTCCAGAGTGGCTGCACCAGCTTGCATTCCCACCAACAGTGTAGGAGCATTCCCCTTTCTCTGCATCCTCACCAACATTTGTTTCCTGACTTGTTAATTTTAGCCATTCTGACTGGTGTAAGGTGGTATCTTATTGTGGTTTTGATTTGTATTTCCCTGATGCCAAGTGATGTCAAGCAATTTTTCATGTGTCTGTTGGCCATTTGTACGTCTTCTTTGGAGAAATGTCTGTTCATGTCTTCTATTTCTTGACTGGATTGTTTGATTTTTTGGGTGTTCAGTTTGTAAGTTCTTTATAGATCTTGGATACCAGCCCTTTATCTGTAGTGTCATTTGCAAATATCGTCTCCCATTCTGTGGGTTGCCTTTTAGTTTTGTTGTCTGTCCTTTGCTGTGCAGCTTTTCATCTTGATGAAGTCCCAATTGTTCATTTTTGCTTTTGTTTCCCTTGCCTTTAGAGACATGTCTTGCAGGAAGTTTCACTCCAGCAAATATTTTTAAAAACAATCTGCCAGATCCTGGGGATAACAGTGCATGAAATGAGTTCCTGTCCTTGTGGAGTTTATATTCAATTTGGGGGAGACAGTCAAAATCTCAATTTAAGTTGCTAGATCTGGTGGAAATAAGGTGATAGGGGGAAGACGGCAGGGGAGGGAGAGCGAAGTGGAGAGCCTCACAGATTCTGGGGTAGGAGGAAGGATGGATGGTCTGGAGAGAGCTGTGCACAGAATTACCAAACGTAGAAAGCCCCCCAAAAACAAGGGGGCAAAAGGAGAGGAGGTCAGGGAGGCAGTGGGGCCAGCCAAACACAGGGAGGCCAGCTTTTATCCTGTGGGAGGAGAAACCATAGGGGGTTTTGACTCTAAATATGGGGGTCAGCAAGCTTTTTCTTAATGGGCCAAATTGTAAATATTTTAGGGTCTGTGGTCATAGTCTCTGATGCAACTCAACTCTGAAGGTGTAAAGGAAAAGCAGTCATCAATGTTGCGTAAACAAACAGGAATGGCTTTGTTCCAATACTTTATGCTCACTAAAACTTGTATTTCACATACTTTTTACTTGTCACTATTTTTTTTTAAGGTTTTTCGCCCAACCATTTAAAAATGTGAAAAACCATCCTTAACTTGTGGGCTCTACAGAGACTTACTTCCAGCAGGGTGGATTTGGCCTGTGGGCCTCAGTTTGCCCACATCTGCCTTAATACCTTAAGTGGTCACTCTGGCCATTGTGTTGAGAACAAATTAAAGCAGGGAGCAGGAAGCTTGGTCTGGAAGATGTGATAGTACATTTTATGTCAATTTTATTCAGCCTTGGGGTACCTAGATTATTTGGGCAAATATTCTGGGTGTGTCTGTGAGGGTGTTTCCGGATATTAACATTTGAATCCCTAGACTGAGGAAAGCAGATTGCCCTCCACAGTGTGGGTGGGCCTCACCCAATCAGGCAAGGGCCAGAAAAGAACAAAAAAAAGGGAGTTAAAAGGGAACTCCTTGCCTGACTATCCCTGATCATTGTTTTCTTTCACTGCTTTTGGACTCAAATGGGAACATGGGGTCTCCAGTTTGCTGACAGGAGACCTTGGGACTTGTCAGTCTCCGTAACTGTGAGTCAGTTCCTTGTAATGAATCTCTCTCTATATACGTACACATCCTATTTGTGCTCTCTGGAGAACCCTAACACAGAAGCTCAGTCCACATCAGAGATGACAGGGACGTGGAAGAATGGGTTAACAGTGGCAGTGTGAGAAGCATCTGGAATATGTGCATATTCTGAAGCTGCAGCCAACATGAGTAGCTGACAGCTCATGGTGGGGTATGAGAAAGGAGATGGGAGTCAGGTGGGGTGGAAGGCAGGGAGCAAGTCAAGGAGGCTCTCATAAAGGAGGCTGAAAAGCATGGACTTCATCCTGGAGACAAGGGGACCCACTTGCGTCCCCCTCAGAGATCTTGACAGATCCTGTTCTAAAAACCATTACTATGGAAGCAAAAAAGGGAACAGGTGGGTGGTGGTAGAGGAACCGGTTACAAGGCTGTTCAGACAATGGTCTGTTCTCTCTACAAGGGGAAGTTTCTGGCAGGTGCCCAGACAGCTATATGGGATTCTCTGCCTTGCCATCTTTTGTGGCATTTCCATCCACAACCCTTAGCAGAAACTGGCCATGGTGGACGCTCATTTGACTGTCTCGGGGAACCTAGTTAAGGGTGGTCATATGCAGTCCCGCAGTTTGTTAACCGTGAGGTGCCTTTTCTACCTTCTACTGCCCAAGTATCATCTTGGCACAGAAATGAACCTGCAACAACTTCCTGTTATTTGTGGGGCAACTTCCCCATTCTCAGTCCTCTCAGCGCAGCCCACAAGCTTGGATTTTGTCGCTAAAATACTGATGGTTGATTTCTTGATCAGGGCACACAGCTGGACCACTTGGTCATTTGCTCAACTACAATTTTCTCCAGGACTTTCAAACCCTCACCGGAAAAATAAGTATTTACCCGCCGAATGCCAAGATGACAGAATCATGACTAACATATGTGGTGCGGGTGGGGGTGAAGAGAAGTAATGAGAAGACAGCTCTATGGCTATAATGAAGGCAGGGCTGCTGCTCGCTGCTCGGGACCAGAGAGGCACCCAGTGGAGGTGAGGCTCAGTTCATCTGGCAACCCACCCCCTCAGCTCCTACAGCCCCGCAGGGCCCCCAGGCACCGCATGACCTCCTTACATTGTATCTATTTGCATCACCTGGACTAGTTGGCAGCAAAGGTACTTTATTTGTATCTGAAGTCCTAGCGCACACAGCACCTGGCACCAGATGAGCTCTTTCTCTTTCCCTTTGCAACACTGATGACTGCTGGTCTCATCCAACCCAAAGCTTTTCCCACACCCTGCCACCTGCCTGCTAGGCCTTTGTCTGAATCATCTCTCCAGTGCTGCCCAAACCCACCGCTGTCATCCTTTCCAAAAATATCCATTATGTCTTTGAGACCAGTGTGAGAAAGCTTTTCCACTTAAAAAACAAAAAACTAAGCACCCCATGGTTTTGGTAACAGAAAAGACCTGGTTTTCCGCCCTCCTGAGTCGAGCATACTGCAGTGATTCACTTGCCTCCCAAACCCAGGCTGCCTGGGCAGCGGGACGGGCAGGGCTTTCCGGTCACCTGGTCACCCGAGCTGTGCTCCTCACCCAAACACGCCCCCCACCGCCCACTAACTCGGGCCCTTAACATCTGTTTTCTTACCTGGCTGCATTTCCGTACATATAGTAAAGCTACACGGAACTGCAGATTCTAGCAGCTTCTCCAAACTCCCCTTTCTCCACATTTCAGCCAACCTAACAAACTTAGCAGCCACCTTACCCTTGAGTACTTCTAACCGGAGCAATTTCTCCCTCGCACCTTTTCCAAAAACTTGCCATCGGGGAACAAAAGCTCGTTCTGACTAGTGTCGCCTAGCAATCTCCTTCCACCTCGGTGATAAACTACCTGCTGATAGACTGAACTCCTGGGGGCCAGGAAGGAAGGCTGCTAGGGGCACATCAGCCCTCTCGGCCTCACAGCTGGACACACCCCACCAGGGAGGTGAGATCACCTCCACTTCAAATACAGCAGGCAGCTGGGACTGAGATTAAGCATATTGAAGTATATTGCTTCATATCACATTGGTTGAAAATCTATTTCCCAGCTTCCATGACCTTCACATTTTTTGACACTTTAAAGTCTTAGGTAATTTGATTTTTATGGAGCCAATCTAGCTTTCCCTTTGTGATTTAAAAAGTTTTCCCCAGACTAAAGTCTAGATAGAAAAGGACTTATTTTTTTTCTTCTAATAAAATTTCTTTCCATTTAACTACTAATTCCATCAGGAACATACACTGGGGTCCCGCTGGGCGGCTCTAAGGAGTCCCTGCCCCCCAGAGCTACTTAATGTCGCTGCACCACTTCCTTCCCCCACTGATTTAGGATGCTTGTTTCAATGTATCATTAATTCATCATTCATACATTAATTCTAATAACCTCTCTGGGAATAAGGACATTTATGGGAAATATAAAATTCAGTAAAATCTAATTAGATAAAATTAACCACAGCTGGTACCTCCACATAACAACAAAACTTGCATCCGAGTAAATCTGTATCGTATATATATATCCTTAAGAGAGCTTGTCATAAGCAAGCTGTCCTGGGCTGGTTAATTAAGCCTGCTAAACTTTTTCCTCTGCTGATTCCTGAATAGATCCCCACTAGTTTCTTTGGGGCAAAATTCCCAGAGGTGAAAACCCTGGGCCAAAAGGTAGGAACGCTGAAGACTTCAGATGTTATCTTGTCACACCGCCCTCTGGAAAAGCTGTGCCAATAAGCACACACCCCTCCCCAGCCTTGCAGGAAAGGACTTTAACAAAGGGCACTGTCCAGTACTGCCTGTCTGAAGGAGGAAAAGGTGGTGTGTCCTTGGCCATGGCTCACGTTCGAGCCCACTGCTGGCTTCAGGACATTCTAACGTGCTAGCAGAAAGAGAAGGGCCACTTAGAGTTAACAGATTCTTAAGAGCCAACAAAAAGTTTTTCTGGACACAGAACACCAAGAACGACAAGGGAAGTAGCCTTTAAAAAAAAACGGAAGTCCTCCCTCAATGGGGCCTGGCTGGCCGTCTGGGGCTGACATGGTGACCTTTAGGTTTTCTGGCATAGAAGGCAGGCAGCCAGAGTGAGAGAAAGCCGGTCGTCAGCACCTCCCACATGCGCCTGCCCCCTGACCGTGGGCATCCTGGAGGGGCACAGACAGCATCTGCCGACTCTACTTCCTGCAGCCATGTACGGGCTGACCACAAACCCGGCTGCCGTCCTCCTCACGGACTACAGCAACTTTAGGAGAATGTCCTTGAGGAGGGGGAGCTTTGTGCCAGTTATTCATCATGTTTACAAACCTTCGGAAAGACCAGATGGTGGGGGATTGTTTGCTACAATCACTGAAATGTCATGAGATGCTATTTTGGTGTAAAAAGGGAAGCTAAAAAGGCCATGAAGTTCAAATGACCCTGAAAACCCTCTGGGAATAAAAATCACAGCTAAGCCAAGAGGGCTGTACTTGTACTGAAGAAAACAATGCTTTCAAAGGCACGGTCAGGGACTCAGCCGGTCACACTGTCAGCCACGCACGGTGGCAAGGGCTCTCTGTGTGGCCAGCTGCGGGTATCCCTCTTCCAAACGACATGGGATTCGTATCCCTCCTTCAAAGCAGGGAAAGGGATGCCTCAAGATGAGGAGATCTGCCCCAGATCCCACCCCTGGTAAAAACTGGAGGCCTGCTGGAATCCGGCATGTAGCCCTCCCTCCGCTATACCCCACCTGACCTCCCCCTGTGCTGGAGCGCAGCGGCCCAGCCCCACTTCCCCTGTACTCACCCTCAGAGAGGAACAGTCGCCTGGCGGGTTCCACTGAGTCAGAGAGGCTGTGGGCTGCCTCAAAGACAGCTGAGGTGTGAAATAAACACGGGACACCATTTTGTAATCAATGACTTTTTATCTTTGAAAATGGAAGCAAGTGTTTTGACAGAATACTATGGCCGCTCTATAAGAGCCGATCTAGGAGTAATTCACTGGTTTTCCTCTGGGATAGCAAGGCTTTAAAAAGAAAAAGAAGAGGAAAAAAAAAACCCGACACAACAGGAAGAATAATCCACAAAGCTTTAGGCGCTGACTTTGAGCCTGGCTGGGCATCCATTCATTAAATAAGTCATAAGCTACACACTAAGATCAGGGTAATTTCTCCTTGCTCTGTGTTCTCTTTGAACCACATTCCCTATGGTGTTTCACCACCATCAACAGTTTTGTTTACTTAATTTGATTTCAGAACCTTAAAACATTTCTCAATCTTAAAAATGAAGATCCTCAGCAGATTACGTGGATAAAGAAACATGTACAGGTTTGAATATAAGTCACTGTGATTCTTGTTTTCCTTACATCTCACTATCCACGCCAATATTAAACACACACACACACACACACACACACACACACACACACACACACACA
>NW_027397103.1:907244-1068170 GCF_003265705.2 Callorhinus ursinus | reverse complement strand
CACACACACACACACACACACACACACACACACACACACACACACACCACACCCCACACCACACCACACCAAACATTCAGATGCCTGGAAGTTGTGGAGACAGTAATCCCAATACTGGGTAAAAACATGGTACCTTTCCTACACAGACATTAGCCCCAGCTCAGCTGCGCATTCCAACCCACTGCTGCCACTCTCCACCTCCATCCGGGCTCCCTGTTGCAGATGCTCCCCGCCAGTCCTGTCCCACACGGGCAGGAACAGGCTCGCGAGCCCCTGGGTGGGCGCACTGGCACTATACGTTTCATGTTCAAACACACTCTGCCCTTCCCAGATTCCTTAAATCTTGCTCCTCAAGCATGCAAAATGAGACCATGGAAATGGGAGAGAAGTTCAAGCTAACCTAGCAATGGAACAGGTATTCAGAGCTCAGTTGCTGGCCCCTGCGTCTGGGGAGCCTCTGTGTGAGCTGGAGGGGCACAGCAGGCTGGTTTGTGTGGCGAGCGCAAAGGGACGAGTTAGTACGCATTAAAGCTACAGCAGAGGCCTGCGCTCCTGGTCTTGCATCATGCTAGACCATTCTCCTCACCCTCAATATTCAATAGCACCCTCTGGCCTCCTCTTAGCTGAATGTGGGGAGGGCTGAAAGGCAGGGAGGACAGAAAGACTGGCTGGGGGAACCCTGAGAGAGGAGGCTGCATCCATGAGACTGCAGGAAAGACAGGGGCTCCAGTGGCGCAGGGATAGCCACCTCTGCCTCCAGCAAAGCACAGGAATGGCATGGGATGTGCGCGAGAGCGGAGGATCACGTGGGGGCACGCACTCCCCTCCAGGTTCCCTAGGTCTTCGTCCCCTACTGTAAAGAGCTAGCCAAGCTGCTGAAATGGGCAAGAAGGAGCACTCCACAGTGGCTTCTGTGGCTTCTTGTCCTGGGAACCCTTGTCAAGTATTGACCGAAACCTGAAACATGATGTTTAAAGTGATCAATGCAATAGATTCTATGTGTATAACAAAACTGCAGAAACACATGCTAGTTTAGGTTGGATTATAATCATCTGAAGCACAGGATAACCAAGAAGTGAAATTCCATTCTGGTACAACCACCCAGTTTCTAGAAAAGAGAAAGGAAAGAAAGGAAACAATACAATAGGAGCTTTTTTGATCAGAAGACTCCATGAAAGGAGAGGGTGGTGAAGCGAACCCACGTGATTTTTCAAGTCTTCCTTCTGTACAGTCATGAGGGTGACCAGGTTTGTGCTGCAAACGAGCCAGCACCATGTGGCTACTGCTCTGATTGTTCTCAGATGAACGTGTATACAAAATAATATCTTATCTTCATTTAGTTTATAAACATACACAGTGCTGTCCCTTTCAAATTAAGGAAAAAAAAAAACCACACACAAATACTGCAAAGTAGCAAAATACAAGGGGGGAAAAAGCTACTTTTGGTTTTGGCAACATTAAAAAAAAGAAATATAAAAAGCAATGTGGCATTGGTCCCTGTTCATAAAAAAAAGGTACTTGGGCACGACACTGAATCAGAATTGGTTTTCTAAAATTCAGAATATCTGGGGTTTTAAAAGTAGCACTTTTGTCTTTTAAAAGTTCAACAAGTCACATAACACTTAAAACATCAAAAAAGCTTTCTGATAAAAAGCTCAGCTATTTTAAATCACATTTTGTTTCTGCAAATTTGAGAGACGAATTGAGTTCTTACTGGAATGTGGCCTATCGCTGGTTGACAAATGTGACACAGAATGTCTCCGAATGGCAGTGCCTCCCTTTTGCCCTCCCTGGGACCACGCCAACAACCAGCTACCAAGCACAAGTTCCTGCTCCCATTTTGGGGGTGGGGGGGGTGGACCTTCAGGCTGCGATCTTCGCCATCTGCTGTTCTAACTTGGAAATGCGCTCATCTTGATTGCAGATTGTGTCTTTTATAGATTTGATCTCTTTTAAAATCTCATCCAACTTGGCTTCGTTTTGCTAAGGAAACCAGGAAGGGGGGAGTGGAGAGGGAAGAGGTTACTAAAACGCAGTAAACGAAGCTTAGCACAGTACAATCTAATTTTCTACTTTGGAAGTGGCAAGCCACAGCCACCAAATTGGGCCTTCCGAGCAAAGTACTGCCTGCTGGTCAGTCCACCTGCCGCCCACAGCAGAACCAGGGTCCCGCGGCACTACTCCCACTCCTCGTGCCTGTGTGCTCACCTGGACTAAGACTCAGGACACAGTCAAACTGTGGGACAGGACGGATTCTTTCAGGCCTGCCTCACAGCCCAGCCATCCCATGCAATGCCATCAGGAGTAGCTTCTATGTGACCTGGGTTAGGGGTGAACTTCCAGAAGCTACAGAGCTCCTACCATCTCCCAGGGACGGTCCTTCTTAGGAGCTAACCCCTCCTGCCCAGCTTGCTAACTTCCGAAGAGGCCTTAGTCTCTCCTAGGTGGAGGCAATTCCTTTGGAAATCCTGCAGGCCACGGCGCCTCACGTGGCTTCCTCAATCACGGCCAAAGCACCAGTTCCTGCAGGTACCTTGGCTCTTCATTCCACTCACCTCCTCACTGACAGCTCACTGCCGGTCCTCTGGCTCCCGGGATCCTGCTCCACTCCCGCCAACTCCCCATGCCCTGTCCTCCCTAGTTAGACCCTGCTCTTTCAGCAGCAGCACCCCCGGGGGCCATGCGGGTGTCCAACATCAGGCTTTGCTTCCCACCACTCCACTGAGACAGTTCTTGCCAAGAGGCCCAAGATCATCTTTGCTGCTAAGTCTCACTCACCACCAGATGCTTGTCTCTGGAACACTCAGCAACACCTGAACACTCTTATCACTCGTTTCCCTTCCTGGGACCCTGTCTTTCCAGCACCTGTGGCCCCACACTCTTGTGTTTCATTTCTACACCAATCAGACATGAATGTAAACACTGGGGAGAAACAGCTAAGACACCGAAGCAGGGGTGCCCAGTGACTCAGTCGGTTAAGCGTCTGCCTTTGGCTCAGGTCATGATCCCAGGCCCCACATCGGGCTCCCAGCTCAGTGGGGAGTCTGCTTCTTCCTCTGCCCCTGCCCGTGTTCTCTCTCTCTCATTAAAAAAAAAAAAAAAAATCTTAAAAGAAAAAGATAAATCAAAGCCCTGAGCCAGCCAAGCACACCCTCCACCTCCTGCAGGCCTTACCACGCTGGCCATGTCTGGGGTTTTCTTGGGGACACTGATCAGGTCACACTTCTTATTTGCAGTGGGCTTGCTATCCAGAATGTTCTTCTTGACCACCTTGAGATCCCTGTTTTTGCCGGGAATGTATCCATGCTTTAAGGAGATGAGGACTGGCTCTGCATTCCTCCCCTCAAACCACTCCTCTGCCTCCAGCGCCGCTTCAGGCCCTGCTGTGTCAGGATACAGGTCATCCTGGAAAAGGTCAGACTACAAGAGACATTTTGAGAAAATCCTTAAAGAAGACAGACCTGGAATTTAAAAAAATCTTTTTAAACATGGATTGGCTAGGAAACTGGGCACTTACCTTCCTGGGAACAGTCATGATAATAGGCTCACACTTTCTCTCATGAAGTTTGAAGAATCTTCAAGGGGGAAATAAAGGTAAAGTTGTATTAAGTGAAACAGGAGGCCAGGTAACAGGCTTCATGACTGACAACTAGTCGTTTACATTGCTGTATGGACACAAAATGCTTTGCCTATAACCTTAGCTGATCTACCCTGGGGAGCAGGTACAATTTGTGTTCCCATTTTCCAGGTGAGAAAAGAGAAGCCAAGAGTAACTGTGCTAGGAAATGGTGGACTGGAAACAAGAACCAGGAGCAGGAGTTTATGCTTCTGGGGATGGTCCAACTCCAGTCATCTGGGGGCTGACCAGCCATGGTGGAAACACCACCACCGATGATGATTCACTTCTGGAAAAGTGACCAAGTCAGCAGACAAGAGAGAATAACACCTAATATTAGATAGCTCCTATGACTTGGATGCCAGGTCTTCTGCCAACTAGAGGTAGTTGAACGTTTGTCAGCATAAATAGTATTTTTAAAAAGGAAAGAAAACAATCTTAAGATTAAAATTTTGGCATCCAAGCAAACCACATCATGTCTAACACTCAAGAAAAATTTGAAATTATCCAAAACGTGGAAAGAGTGGGAACCTCTGCAGTCAGCTTGGCAGTAAAACAGACTGTACTGGGACTGACAGCCAGCTCAAGGACTGTGTGTGGCAGCCTGTTTAGCACAGTGCCCAGTGTCTAATGAATGCTCAAGAAACACTTCATACGTAGGAGGTATCCTGAAGGATTATGCTTATAGTCTCTTAAACTTTTAGATGACAGTAAAATAAAGGCTTTCCCAAATACTGGAGGCAATCTTAAGTTTGGATTCAGTCTATTTTGAACCACATTTTGATGAGATTGGTTTACAACATAATTTTGAATTATCTGTGACAGCTTTCCTTCACTGCTCCAGTTATAGAGAATTGAATGTATTTTAAAAAGAAACTTACAATAATTAATGTAAAAAGGCGCTTCCAAAAAATTATTTTTATTTTTAAAGATGTATTCATTACTTGTGTGACCAAAACAGCATAGTTAGGCAGATGTCCATAGAAATGTAGTGCTGTGGGGCGCCTGGGTGGCTCAGTTGTCAAGTGCCTGACTCCCGATTTTGGCTCAGATCATGATCTCAGGATTCTGAGATCAAGCTCCACATCGGGCTCTGCGCTCAGCAGGGAGTCGGCTTGAGAGCTCTGTCTTTCCCTCTCTCTCTCTGCCCCTCCCCCTGCACGTGCGCTCTCTAAAATAAACAAAATAAATTTTTAAAAATTAAAAAAAAAAAGAAGAAAGAAATGTAGTGCTATACAAATGTGCGGTATGACTAGGTCTGATAGTGCTAGTCATTCTGTTCTTTAAAATAGTCAGTTACTGGGGCGCCTAGGTGGCTCAGTCGTTAAGCATCTGCCTTCGGCTCAGGTCATGATCCCAGGGTTCTGGGACTGAGCCCCTGCATCGGGCTCCCTGCTCAGTGGGAAGCCTGCTTCTCCCTCTCCCACTTCCCCTGCTTGTGTTCCCTCTCTCGCTCTGTCTCTGTCAAGTAAATAAATAAAATCTTTAAAACAAAACAAAACAAAACAAATACACGACCAAACCGTTTAAAAAAAAAAAAAAAAGAAATGGTCAGTCATTCTTGAGTCTCATGAACTATCGTTTGTTAACCAGGAGAAAAAAGCCTACCCTTTAGGAAGACCACTAGCATTATGCAATATAAAAATCCACAGTAGTATAGAGAGGCAGGAATTATATAACATAGCTGAACCTCCTAAATCAAGCTAACCCAACACCCAGCTATTGGTCTTTGGCTTCTCTAACTTAGGATCCATGAGGTCTACAATCCAATTTGGAACCTATTTGTCCCCCCACAGGGCAGAAAAAGCATCTCTTCTTTCCATCCCAAGGGCAGGCCCTCCCTGCTTGCCTCCCAGGGAACACTGGCCACAGTCTCAGCCTGAAGACAAGAGATGAAGGCTTTGCTATTTAAGTGTGCAATACGCCTCGGCTAACCCAGTGCACTGCAGGTTATGTACTGTGAAGAATAGGGAGGGACACAGTTCAATTAAATGATTTTGAAAGGTTCTTCACTGCTCTAAAACTCCATGTTCTGGGGCACCTGAGTAGTCTGCCTTTGGCTCAGCTCATGATCTCCAGGTCCTGGGATCAAGCCCCACACTGAGCTCCCAGCTCAGCTGGGAGTCTGCTTCTCCTTTTCCCTCTGCCGCTCCCCACTGCTTGTGCTTTCTCGTCTCTCTCTCTCAAATGAATAAATAAAATCTTTTTTAAAAGAATAAATAAAACTCCATGTTCCTAAGTGTGGGCAGGAAAGGAGACACCAATTCTACATGACAACAAAGGGCACAGAGACTGGCTCCATGGCATGACTGGTAGATGACTGTTCTTGTGTAGTGTGCATGGCACAAACAATGTGAAGACTTTACCAGACTAATTCTTTACCTGGCAATCTCACATTTGTTAACATCAAGTCCCCTCTTGGGCATATAGCCCATCCCTCTCTGAGGCTCCTTGCTGCTGAATGTGTTGAGGTAGTGGACGTACGGGGATTCATCTGTGATCTCAAAATAGCGGATACTGCTGTCACCCTACAAGAAATCAGAGACAAGTTTGCGTTGGATGTTACCTGAACCATCTGGCTGAAGTGGGGTCTCTCTCCCCTCTAAGCCCAGCATTAACTGGGACTCCGCCTCAGTGGCCAACCTTTGCTCTCTCTTCAGAGGAAGAGGGTATGATGGTTTCTCTTCCTGGCAAAGCAAGCCCTCACTTACCAGATGATAGCCTGTCCTTTAAACGGTCTCCTCTGCCTCCTACTGAAGGCTCAAATTTTACTCCACTGAGCCTAGACACCAAGTCGGAATCAGGGCAAAAATGTTAACACCTCTGGCCAAGCAACTGCAATTGCAATTCAACTTCAAAAAACAAACAAAAGTCTAGTAGGACTGCAGAGAAGGCAATGACTGATTCTCACTGGCAACGGAATGGTGTTGTTCAGACCTGAGGGCACTAACATTGGACAATCAAATAATAATAAAAAGATTTTTATAATTAAGAAATAAGTTATTCTTAACTCATAGTAATTCTTAATTCATAACTAAGATACTTACTAAAACATGAGTATCCTTTAACTTTAGAAGGTAGTGCTATCTTATCTCGTAGCAGTGTGTCAAATTCTATGATAATTTTGCTTAGAAAGGTCAGATGTTTTTGGAGATCTGAAGCATACGCTAGTCTCTCCAAGTGTAACTATCACACAGTCATACCAACCTGAACAACAAAGGCAAGGCTGCCTGCTAGAAGCAATGTGTGTGTGTAAGATATAAATAACCAGGCAGTATTATGCCCTGTTTACAAGTCTCTCATTTTGCATGGTTTCCACTTGTTTCAATGGTGTAAATATCTAAAGCAATGGTAAAAAAGCTAAACACAGAATGTTTCCTGAATACTCAAAATAACTTTCCACCTCGGGTTAATAGTATCTGGGTAACCGCTCCTGTTATTTGTTTTGATGTACTCTATGGCAGTTGTGAACATCTGAAGTAAAATGACTTTCAAGGAAACAGACAAGATCCCAGTTTCTAAGCAACTGATCTATGACAACTATGAGAAGTGAAACATCTCTGGCTTTACCTAGCAAGGGGCTACCTAACAGGTTTGGGGGAAATATATCAACAGCTCCAGTTGCATTAATTCATTTATTTCAACTACAAAAAATCTAAGGAAAACAGAACCTACAAAAGAATATGGAACATTAAGGTTACTGTCCACTAAAACGAAATCCTCCTCCTCCTCCTCAAGCTAGTAACCCTGTAATTAGGGAGATCATAAGGCAGGAAGGTAGGCTTTCTGATTTTAGTGTGGGGTCTTCCTGTAACAACTGTCACCTCCTGAAACTAGGCAGACCACGTACTTTCAAGCCCAGGGCCCTCATGCTGGAACTCCAGGAACAAGAAAAACACCCTAGAGAATCTCTGAGCCCTTCAAAAGCTCCTATCCACAAAGCTCATGGCATGTGGTGGTAAGTACCTACATGCCAATATAGGGCTACCCGGTGGATTTCAGCATTAGATGTGGCTACCTCGTTACTCATTCGTCATACCATTACAGAGCAATCTAAAATCCCAGATCACATGGCACCAGAGGTGAAAGGAACATCAGTGTGTCCTCTTTTTCTCATTAGAGTGCCTGAGCCAAGATGTCCCTGTCAGCATTTGCCCCAGCACCAGATCCCCATCCCTGCTGCAGTCAGAAGTCCTGAACACAGAATGTTATTACCATACAAATGACAAGTTCAAAGGTCCAGTCTCAAGACCGAAAACACACCAAAATCATTGGTCCTTATTTTAGCTTAAGACATACACACAATAAATCAAAATATTAAAATGATGTAATGCATTGCCCATCTACTAAATCTCTGAAGGATACTTTTCCTCTTAAAAGATTAAATTTAATATGGAACATTAAAATGACTGTTTACCTTTCCACATAAGTAAATGATACTGGTGTCGGGGTCATAGAAGGGCAGCAACACCCCATTGCTGGTGTCCATTTCATGAAGAGCGATTGGTTCCTGCATATTTTTCTGGGAAAAAAATACAAATATATATATATTTGTATACACACACATTTTTACAAGGTGAATCATTCTTTTATCCCTAATTATGTGAGCAATTTCCTAGAGTAATGAAAGGTTGAACAATGCACATATAATATTCATACATGTAAATACCAATTCATACACGTAAATACCAATTTTCTGAACCAATGAAAACTGTCAATTTGACAACCTCATCAATGTATACATCACTGTGATTCCATAACAGACAAAGATGAGACAGACAGCCCTTCCCCTTTGTGATTATTTTTTTTTAATTTATTTATTTAAAGTAGGCTCCACGCTCAATGCAGGGTTTGAACTCATGACCCTGAGATCAAGAGTCACACACTCTACTGACTGAGCCAGGCAGGCGCCCTATTTCCTTTTTAAAAAGAAATGTTTCTTATTGTAAATATACATTCTTTAAAGTTACAGAAAGACTATAAAAATCATCCCATATCCCATAATCCCACAGTCCAGTGGGTGGCAAAAACAATGACCGCTTTTGTCTACTTCCTTCCTTCCAACATACACACAAACACACACACACAGGTTGAGATCATACCATATATTCAGTTTTGTTATTTTTTTCACTTATGCTATTCTCAACATCTTCCTAAGCATGACTATTTTGATTTAAACATTTGATCATATTCTTTATAAAATAAAGTTCAGAACTTGTTTCCCAAGTCCTAAACACTAGCTTCTTTGTGCATTCTTTTTAAAAAACGTAGTCAACACAGACTACTTGAGAGTATCAAGAATGCATTTTTGTAATACATTTAAGCAATAAGTCTCCAGTGAGGGTAAGAACGTCACATCCAATTTAAGACCAGCAAGAGTTCAGAAAACTACACTAAGAATCCTTTAATACATTTACCCACCCAAAGACCTGCTCAGAAAAGAGAAAGCTCAAGTGTAAGCCAGTGGAAAGGCTGGGAAGGGGCGTACCGGATTCCAGAGAGCCAGCTGCCGCTCACTCATGCGGCTGAAACCAGTGGTAAAGACATTCCCATCAGCCAGAAAGATGGCTCTCATAGGTCTTGCTCCTTCATGTGCTTTCTCCTTTTCCTGGGGGACCAAGAATCATAGGCATATTATATTCAAACTACAATAAAGGTGGGGTGGGGTGGGAGAGTGGGGGCTCATACCTGAATCCAACCCATGCCCCCCATCCATTCAGATTACCAGACGTGCGTGTGTGTGTGTCTGTGTGTGTGTGTGTGTCTCCTCCCAAAATGAGAAAACAAAGAGACTGTGTAATTTGGCCAAGGTCCCTCAGCTATTTAGCAAGCAAGAATGCCAGGAGTTGACTCAAAAGCCTCAATCCTTTCACCATGCCCTGCTGCCAATCCAAGTCCATGATCTGCAAAAATAAAAAACATGAAAGGACTCTGCCAGATGTCTGTTTCTCAAGAGGATAACCTGAAGTTGGATATACTCTACGGTTTCTACCAAATTCATTGGACAGGAGGAAGTCTAGTTCAGTTAACCCCTTCCTTAATCTCATTTGTTCATTGAGAGTGCACTAGTTGTGAGCCCTGAAGGTTCTAGTGGAGAAAGCCCTCTGCGTAGGCACAGGCCACAGGCCCGGACAAGTCCCCAGTGCTCAATAGGCACTAGTCACGATCGCCACCCAACTCTTAAGAAGCAGACCTGCCGAAAAACCAGCACATCCCAGAGAGAGGCAAATGCAGGACCAGAGAGCGGGGCTGATGCAAGACACTCTGGGATCCAGCACCTGCCGTTTCAACCCCAGCTCAAGTCCCAAATGCCCATCTTCTGTCACAATGGGTGACCTGGTGAGGCCTTTGAGTGGCAGAAACTAAGACATGGAACTGAAGAGACAACCTGTGGCATCTCTGTGAGGTACTCTGATGATGGCTGCAGGAAGGGGCAGGGATCAATCCTCAGCACTAAGCCAGGAATGCAGTTAACAGTTTAGGTTAGCTGATCTAGACTTGCAAATTCTCAAGGACTCTAGTGAACTGATGAAAACTTCATTTCTTTGTGATAAATGGTCCCCAAGTGAGAGATAAGACTCGTGTAAATGCTGGAATGCACAACTCTGAAGAGTGTGGCTGGGAGGCAGAAGCCTGTACGAGGCTCTGCAGATTCACGGTCCAGCCTCTGGCGTCTGCACACAACGAGGCTCCACTGACCAGGGGCGAGCTCTACAGCCTGCCTTAACAAGCAAAGTTCACACTCACTGAAGTGCTACAAAGATGGGGCGTTTTGTCCTAAGCATACTTACAGCAACAATCTCTTGTTTCCTAGGATCGATTACTCTCACTTTCTTGTCTTTGGAAGCTGTACAGATCAGACTGCCATTCCGGTTCCAGCTTACATTGTAAATCATGTCTGAATGCATATCATCCAAGTTTATAAGGGCTTCTCCCGTCCCCACATTCCAGATGATGATGGCATTATCACAGCCTGAAAGCAAGCAAAGCCACGCCCCTCAGAGATTAGAAACACCTGTACAGCAACGCCTGAAAGCTACAAATACAGGGAGGAGACATACGCACAGAAAGAAAGACGCTGATTATAAGTGGCTCTATTTACTTGCTGGGAGTTAAAAACTCAAGTGACAAAGGAAAAAGACATCTGTATAAAAGAAATGTGTTAAAGGGAAAATATGGCTTGCTAAGTTTGGGTTCATATGAAACAAATGAAAAGCAAT
Source organism: Callorhinus ursinus (assembly GCF_003265705.2). Lineage (NCBI taxonomy): Eukaryota > Metazoa > Chordata > Mammalia > Carnivora > Otariidae > Callorhinus > Callorhinus ursinus. The sequence goes on along the minus strand of NW_027397103.1, from coordinate 1,057,334 downwards.
GACCAAAAAGAGCTCTAAGAAAATAAAATCCTATGTTTTTTGAGAGTTAACTGGGACTGGCAGACCCCATGTGATCTTAATCTTCCCTTTTCTAGTAAAACCAACATCAGAATGAATACAGTTTACTTCTTCTCCAGCAGAACTAAAAATGAAGTTTAAATAACTGTTTAGAACACTCAACAAAAATGTGGGACAGCAGGTTCTTCAAATCAATAATGCTGTAAAACATGGTCTTACATTAAAGCATGGTAAATCAAGTAAGCGGAAGGGAAACGCATGTGTGCTCAGAGCAGATCTTTACCTTTAAAAGGGGAGAAAAATAGGTCAAGACTGGGCTGATCTGAGAAGCCCAAACTGTAATCAAGTAGGATGTGGATTCAGAAGCTGATCCCAGAAGAGGCCACAATGCTGATGAAGCCGCATCCCTCTGCTCATTGACTCCACCTTCCTTCAAGCATTAGGCCCAAGGCCCCTTTATTTTATTTTTTTAAAGATTTATTTATTTTAGAGAGGGGGCGGGGAAGGGCAGAGGGGGAGAGAGAATCTCAAGAAGGCCCCCTGCTGAGTGTGGAGACTGATGAGGAACCCGATCCCAGGACCCTGAGATCATGACCTGAGCCAGAGGCAGACGCTCAACTGACTGAGCCCCCCAGGCGCCCCACCCAAGACTACTTTAAAAAGCAGGTGCCATTTGTTGCTTCCAGGACATTAGTTCAAGGATGAAGCAAAATAAGGGATGGATAACCTGAAGATAAAGTCTTGCCAATAAGCCAATTTTGCAAGCACTTCAAAAAAACTTAGCCACTGATATCCAGACACCTAAGTTGTCTAAGGGCTAGAAACAGGAGATTGGGAAAAAGGCCTGCACAACAGTAAAGCTGCACCTGAACCCTGGGGTGAGACCTGACCCTCCCTCTGCCTTGTGCACCACAGGCAAACACGTAACTTCAGCCACCATGGATGGACCACGTAGTCTGAAAATATGCACGACACTGCCATCAACCATTCTCCTTCTTTGCAGAAGGCAGAATGGGGATCAGTCAGCTGATGATGCCCTATGTCGGACCTCGATGACAAGGGGCAGCAGGAAAATTTCCATGATGGAATTCCACCTCTGGAACTGTTCTCTCCTTATCAGACTGAGTAGAACATCAGAAGGGTTCCCAAGTTTAGTCACTTGTGATTTTAACTAAAAGAGAGAATTTTATATAGCATCTTTTTTGAAAAGTAGTCCTTGGTTTCAACAGGTACTTGGTGTTAAGTTTTTTAATTTACCTTATTACATCATAAACACCCTCTATTCTTAGTTAAAAACTCAACTGCCCCCTTCCTTTTTACTGGTGAGGGGAAAGATCTTTAAAATCTTACTACTAAGTTTAGTATTCCTTTTTTTATAAATCAATTTTATTACGATATAATTTACATACAATCCAATGCACCTATTTTAAGTATACATCTGCTAAATTTTGACAAATGTATATATTCATGTAGCCATCATCACAATCAAGATATAGAACACTTCCACCACCCCATGAGGCTCCCTTGTGACCTTTGTATTGCTTCTATAAAAGATAAAATCTCAAACTGTAGACAGGACAAGATTTCTGTAGGATAACACTTAGAAACCACTCAAGTGGCAAGCCAAGAAGAACACTAAATCTTGGTTTGAGGGTTCACTGCAGTGCTGTTCAACAGTGTAAAAAAAAACCCCAGGAAACCTCAATGTCCCAAAATAGGGGCTTGATTAAATAAATGAAGGTATCCAGACAATGGACTATTAATGGCGGTATTAAAAATATCACAGGAATGGGGCACCTGGGTGGCTCAGTAGGTTAAGCATCTGCCTTCAGCTCAGGTCATGATGCCGGGGTTCTGGGGTCGAGCCCCGCATCAGACTCCCTGCTCAGTGGGGAGTCTGTTTCTTCCTCTGCCCCTCACCCTGCTCTCGTGCTCTCTCACTCTCTCTCAAATAAATAAAATCTTAAAAAAAAAAAAATCACAGGAATAACATTCAATGGCACATGGACAGGACCACAGTGCACCACTAAGCACAGACAGCAGGTCACATGTAATGTTTCTGAACCTATCTTTGTGGGTAAAATCATTTACGTATGTGCACAAAAGTTCTTCTGGAAAGAAACATCAATAATGATATTCCTTCTGAGTGGGTGGTAAGATTACAAATGATTTTATTTTCCCCTTTTGTTTATATATATTTTCTATAACATGCATGTACTCCTTACATAAGGAGAAAAATCCAAGTATCTTTTTCAAGGAAGGAGGAGATTTGCCTAACAGGATCACCCCAAAGCTGGCAACAACATTCAGAGGGGGAACCCAGGGCTCCTACCAGGGATCCTCCTGCTATCTCAGGAATAACTGAAACTGTGCTCCAGGAAGGGCCCCAGCAGGAGCCATGAGTCTGCTGGGATTCTAGGTAAGAACGTATCTGTTCCTTTCTCTAGGCAACAAGTCTTGAGTCAGACTGCCAAAGTGGACTTCACACATAGCCCTGTGCCTGTGGGCATAGGGGCTGGGGAGCCACCGTATCCCGGCCCCTCACCGTCAGTTCCCGGTGAGCTGCTTCAGATGCGCACTGCACACATGGAAACACACTGGCTACTGTGCCCTCCCCCAGTGCTGAGCTCCTACCTGCGCTAAGAAGTACATTGCGGGTAGTCGGATGCCAGGCCACGATGCCGACTCTCTTTGAGTGGCCTTCTAAAATCACCACTGGTTCGGTAAGGGAGAGAGTAAGTCCATTTTCTGGAATCTGCCATACCTGTTGGGAAAGGAAGCAAGAGGGACCATATGAGGGGTGACCTTTCATCGTCACATTTCCTGTGGCCATCCAGTTTGCTGACTTGCTCTGTATAAACAGAACACACACTGGCTTTTGGATGAAAGGCAGAATATTGTACAACGACTCTAAGCAGGTTCTTTAAAAATGGAGTAGGCTATTAAAGATCAGAACATCCGTCAGGCCTATAAAATGTTGCCTTTCCACTTTTACTTAATAGTTGAGATTTTATTTTAAAATTCCCTGTTAAGTTCAAAATCTCCAGTTAGAAGCACGCTAAAAATTAAAAAAAAAAAAAAATTCAAAGAAGAATAGGAAACACCTGAAACACCCGTGAGATGCAGCACTGGGGTGACAGCCCCCAACTGAATCCAGGGTTCTGGAGGGGAGAGCAAACTCCACCCACCAGGGCTCCGGGGGGATGGTGCCATATTTAAAACATCATGTTTCCATTTTACATTTGGAAAATAAAAATATACATAATAGTTCTGTAACATCTAGCATAGAAAAATCTTACCAAGAAAAAAAGATAAATCGGGCCTCATCAAAAATTAAAAACTTTGCCTTTCAAAGAACACAATCAAGATGGTGAAAAAGAATATATAAAGAACTCTTAACAAATCAGTAATAAAAGGAAAATAACCCAATTTTAAAAGTGGGCAAGGAATTTAAATAGAACACTTCTTCAAGAAAGATACATAGTTTTAAAAGGCACATGAAACATGCTCAATATTATTAGTCATTAGGGAAACGTAAATCTAAACCACAATAAAACATCAGTTCATACCCACTGGGAGGCTATAATCAAAAGACCGTGAGTGCTGGTGAAGATGGGGGGCAATCAGAGCCCCTACAGCACTGGTGGGGATGTAAAATGGTGCGGCCACTTCGGAAAAGTCTGGCAGTTCTCAAATGATTGAACACAGAGTTACTATATGGCCCAGCAACATCACTCCTAAGGTAACCCAAGAGAAATGAAAAGATATGTCCACACAAAAACTTGCACATGAATGTTCATAGCAGCATTATTCATAAACACCAAAATGTGGAAACAACCCAAATGTCCAGCAACTGAGAAACGGATAAACAAAATGTGATATATGTGTACAAGGGAATATTATTTGTCCACAAAAAGAATTTAAGTACTGATTCATGCTAAAACATGGATGAAGCTTGAAATATTATGCTAAGTAAAAAAAGCTAGTTCCAAAAGACCACATACTGCAGGATTCTGTGTATATGAAATGTCCAGAATAGAAAAATACATAGAGACAGAAAGTAGATTAGCGGTTGCTTAGTGCTAGGGACTTGGGGGCAGTGATAGCTAATGAATACATGGTTTCTTTTTGGGGCTGATGAAATGAGCTAAAATTGTCTTTGGTGGTGGTTTTACCTATCTGTGAATAAATTAAGACCATTAAATTGTACACTTTAAATGGGTGAACTGTATGTGAATTACAGCTCAGTGAAGCGGTCTTAAAAAATCCTCTTGACTGGTGAATACATACAGAAGATTCATCATATCTTAACTGGGGACATGCCTGGGTGGCAGAGGGGGATGGGGATGGGAAAAGCATTAGACGGAAGGGACAAGAGACTTTGACAGTGGAAGGCCTGAGTTTTAACAGGTTAAGAGACACCCTCTAAGAAGAAAGAACCAAGTCACCACTAAGCTGAGTAGCACGAAAACCCTGTAGAAAACCAGACATTAAGTAATATTTCAGTTTGTGAAAACGCTAAAGTTTAAAATAATTATCTTCTTACATGCGGAGATTAAAACACATTAAATGAGTTAATATATTTTAAATATTTGTAATACAAATATTTAAAATATATTAAACAATTCAAATGTATTAAGTAATATATTAAAATAAGTAAATTTACCACCAAAAAAGATTTTAAGGAACTAGTTCATGAAAAATTTAGAACTTGCCAGTGAAAAATCATGCTCAACAGTGGAACAAGTGAGAAACAGAATTTTCCTTTGTTGGGGATTTTTAAGGAGGAGACAAACAACTGTCTGTTTTCAACTGCTTAGTGGAAGGCAGAGATCTGGATTAGATGAGTGTTTAAGGTTCAGCTCAGTTCTGTTGTCCTGCAAAAAATTAGAAGAAAAAGTTTGCCATCCTGAAGAATGGGAAAAAGTCAAGAATTCAGTGATCATTCATTCTTACTAAGTTCTGCACGGGCTAACTATAACCCTGGTTATAGTATATACAACCCTATAACCTCTTACTAAATTCTGCCCAGGCTAATTATAACCCCTTACGCCAATCATGGCCAAACAAACGTGACTTCTGAGGGCCCAAGCTTAGGATGTCACCTGATTTCCCCTGAACCCTCATCACTGAGCAAATTTTAAACAATGCAGTTGTGAACAAGCAGAGACGGCACAAGAAAACCTACCTTGCCTCTCTGCACCAAACAGACTCTGAGCCGCCTCTCTTCCCTGGGGGCGTGGCTACCTGCTTAACACCCCCAGCATTATAGGTTTGCTTTCATCCGGATACACACTATTTTTAGTGAAGGGTTTATGATTAGTCAAACAGCTGCAAACTGAACTTAACTATCTGAATGTAGAGCAGGTCTTGGGTTTTTTTTAACAGAAGGAACGGAAAACTGATTGGATCGAAACCTCAAGTCACTGAGAAACAATTATGAAATGGGACTTCAGTGACTCAACAGGAAATGCATTTTCCAAGCTGAATTCTGACCCGGTCTTCAAAGTGGAGGAGCAGTAATGCCACCTGCCATCTCCAGATGGCACCACGACCACGGGTTGCTGGCTTCTCTTGCAAGGACTCTAACCACAATTAAATACTGTGTTTTCTAAATCCCTGATGAGGCGTGGAGTGATGGAAGGCTTTGTTTATAGTCAGCATTTCCAATCTTAAATATTGAGGGTGAAGCAGAGCCCATAACGGGACTTCACCTTTTCCTGTCTCTAGCTTCTCCCTCATCCATGTTTTCCTTGGATTGCAAGGAAATTTTAATGACGGAGCAAAATTTATTATGTAATTTTTAAAATGAGGAAACTCTCTTCCTTTTTTATCTCACCTTAGCAGATTCAATTGTTCCTAACCCATTTTACCACCTTGGTCACTCCTTCACACAACACATCTCTCGAGTAGCCTCTATAAGGCAGGCCCATTACCAGGAAAGAGGGGAAAGAGTGACTACACACAGAGTCTGCTGTCAAGCAGTTTACAGTCTAACAGAAAGCAGAGACTTCTAAGAGACCAAAAATCGAAGACAAGTGGTATGATGTAGAAGCGTGGGGCATGGGCTCCAGAGCCAAACAGAGCCCGCAGGGTTCAAATCCTGCCTGGGACACTTATAGCGATGGTCCTGGGCAAACAACTCGACATCACTGGGCACAGAGGAAACATGAGTACTTATACTTTCTAGGGCTGCTGTGGGAATTACATGAGTTTGTAAGTCCTCGAATAGTGCCTGGCATTCAGTCAATGCCCCCCCCCCAAATGCAGAGAGAGAACAGTACAGTGGTTAAGAACGTGGGCTCCAGAACTAGAACAGACTGCCCAATTCCTGATTCTGCCCCATATCAGCTGCATAACATTGGAGACAGTGACCTAAACTTTCTGGGCCTTAAGATTTCCTCATCTATAAAATGGGAATAGTAACGAATCTGCTTCCATTACAGGTTGTTTTAAGAAGTAATGTAGTAATAAGAGTCTAAAGTATTTAGAATAATGCCTGTCATAAGGCAGGCTCTTCCTAAGTGTTAGCCATTGTTAGTGCCTGTATAATGTGCCAGGAAACCACACAGCGTATGTAACCAAAGCTACGCTGGTATAAGGCAAGAGCTACACGAAAATGCAAGTGTCATGAAGTTACCGGTTTTTTTTTTTAAGATTTTATTTATTTGACAGAGAAACACACAGTGAGAGAGGGAACACAAGCAGGGGGAGTGGGAGAGGGAGAAGCAGGCTTCCCGCCAAGCCGGGAGCCCGATGTGGGGCTTGATCCCAGGACCCTGGGACCATGACCTGAGCCGAAGGCAGATGTTTAACGACTGAGCCACCCAGGCGCCCCATGAAGTTACCTTCTTGCTATCCAGTCTGGTGCATCCAGGAAGACTCTGAGCAGATAACCTCTAACAATGAACAGGAGTTAGGTGACAGGAAGAAGAGGAAAGAAGGAAAGAGTAACACAGACCCGAGGATTTACAGTGGGAGGTGCCAGTGACTGGAAAAGTCTGTGAAACTAAATGAAAAGATGATGGAACTCTTGCCTTTGCTGGTAAATAAAGGTGGTGGTGTTCTGCACTGTGGACTGTGGGAAAGGGCTGCAAGACCTGTCAACTTTTCCACATAAAGCAGGCATGCCGCTTGGCTGGTGCCCACTGGCCCTACTCACAGGCCCGTCATTATGTGGCTCTCTGCCCTTTGTAGGGTTGTCTGGGGCTTCCAGGCAATGGCCTTCCTGTTTGGACTCAAGAGGTTTTGCCTCCTGAAGCACAGGGACAACAAAGCAGAACCCCCACTTGGTAGAGCTTTAGTCTTCTTGTGCATAATCTGGGACACAGCCTGGTGTGGCAGAAAGGATGCTGGCCCGAATGCCAGAAGACACGGGCTCCTGACAGAGCTAGGACACTAACTGGCTGTGTTAACATTAAGAAGGGACTTCACTTCTGGGAGCTTCAGTTTCCTTGTTTGATACGGGGCCAGCATCAGCTCTACGTACAGGCGTTAAAGGACGCATCAAAAGAGCTAAAACTTTCTGCATACCTGAAGTACTCCCCTGATGTGAGATACTGCAAACAGGGTGACCTTTAGACAAACCAGTTATTGCCTGGGCTGGTGTTCTAAGCTGTAAAATGGGACACACTCTTGGCCTTACTGTGCTGTTATAATGATTAAATGTAATCATGTACATAAAGGGCTTAGAAAACACAGCTTGGCCAATAAAAAATGCTTACTATGTTCACGATTATTTTTCCTGCTGTTTACTATGACCCCGCATGTTTTTAGGTGTGAACACCAGGATTTCTTTCATGAGTGTGGTCTTCAAATTAATTCGGCACTGTACCCAACTATTTAATTCACATCCAAGACAGGATGTGTGAAAGCACTAGTACATGCCTGGACCAATCAGCACAAATGAGAACAGCTCTGATTTCTATGCAGGTCTATTAGCTTTTCTCTGTTCCATGTTTAGCCGCTAAAGCCACTACTCTAAACCAAATAGCTTTTTTTGGAAAAAAAATAAAAAAATAAAAAAGTCAGTGAGAAGAGAGGAAAACAGGCATCAACCATCCTCTGTTGTGCCCAGACTGAGCATCTCAGCACGGCAGGGATAACAAGCTCTCTCTCTCCTCTACTTGATTTTTTGCTTCGTTATGTTTTTTAAATAATACTGTGTATTCCTGAAATTTTCTATTTGGACTAGACATTGCTATGGCAATGTTTTGTTTAAAACAACAAAACAAAACACGTAATCAGTCCCAACGGCTTCCAGATGAAAAAGCGAATCAATCAGTAAAAACCCATCATGGTTCTGGAAAAAAAATAACTTGAAGCACATCTTCAGGAACTAATGTATCATTGGAATCCTTTTCAACATGTGAAATTCTGAAAATGGAAAAAGGACAGCTCGAGAGAACAGTTCTAGTAAGAAAAAAGCGATGAACGGGGCACCTGGCTGGTTCATTCAGTAGAGCATGACACTCTTGATCTCACCACACTGGGTGTACAGATTACTTAAAAATAAAAGAAAGAAAAAAGTGATGAAAATTAAGAAACTTGGGTTTCTCTTGAAGAGCAATTTTGAAGTGCAATTCATTGATGGTTTTGTTTCTCAAACACAGTGCAAATTTAAAGCACACACAAAGCGTTTCCAGACACTGCTTCCCAACTTTAATCACCCCTCTTGAACTTGCTACTGATCTAGACACCAGAGTTACAGCCATAAAAAGGGCTATTCTCCCCAAAGGCCCTATTTCTTAAATGCTAAGGAGACCAATTCCAAAGGGAAAATGAAGAAAAGAGATGATCTTTTTTTTTATTGTTATGTTAATCACCATATATTACATCATTAGTTTTTGATGCAGTGTTCCATGATTCATTGTTTGTTCATAACACCCAGTGCACCATGCAAAACGTGCCCTCCTCAATACCCATCACCAGGCTAACCCATCCCCCCACCCCCCTACCCTCTAGAACCCTCAGTTTGTTTTTCAGAGTCCATCATCTCTCATGGCTCGTCTCCCCCTCTGACATACTCCCCTTTTCTTCCTCTCCTGTTATCTTCTTCTTTTCCGAAAAGAGATGATCTTAAGAGACAAGCAGAGGCTTACAGACTCTGTAGCAGCCGCAGAGCAGCAGAATCCCCTACAGAAACGGCCTAAATGAACCAGGCTGTTGAGAACATTAGTTTTGGGAAAATCAAGAACTGAAAGCTCATTTCTGATGTGCCCAGGTTATAATAACCACTGGCAAACGGCCCGGATGTAATCTGCACAAAATGGAAATAACATGAAGACCTGCAGAATGACTGAGGAATTCACTCTCATCACCAACTACAACATCACTTCCATTTTTATTTCAAGGCAAAAACTGTATTAAGAAAATCTGTCACAGAAGCAACGATGTGCAAAATAGGGAGTTTACTTCTGTTGACTTCTAGTGTAAGACTGATCTGGGAGAAGGGAAAAGTGTCCATTTGAACTTCATTTGGGATGGCTCAGAACATCTAGCCGGAGACAAGTAAAACAAATACTCTGTTTCCAAGATCTTTCCCTCTCCCAGATCCTGGAAGAAACAATGACTGCAACTCACTGTTTGAATCGGCCATTTCTTACATTTGTGTTTGTTTACTCCCTGCAGATAAGGAACAAACAATGGTGAGTCAACATCATTCACTAAACTTAACTTGGCTGCTCTTTGTATTATTTAAAACAGTAATATTTTCTTGGGGATAACTTTTCCCAAGTCAAATACTTAGTAGCCACAATCTTTAAAACTCTCTACAAGAAGATATTGTTGGAGAAAAGAACTCACGGTACGAAAAGTCTGGAAAACCTAGAAGCAAGAGCATAATTTCTCGGAGGAGGATTTATATAATTGCTTTCTGCAAGTATAGTCACTGCTTCAAAAAGTAATACATTAAAGGTAAGCTACACCAATATAATTTACTTTCAGACTGCTTAAAGAAGTCATCTGTATGAATGATAAGGAAGATGTGATACACACACACACACACACACACACACACACACACAGGAATATAATGCAGCCTTCAAAAAATGAAATCTTGCCATTTGCAACGACGTGGATGGAACTGGAGGGTATTATGCTAAGTGAAATAAGTCAATCAGAGAAAGACAACTATCATATGATCTCGCTGATATGTGGAATGTGAGAAAAGGGCAGAGGATCACAGGGGAAAAGAGGAAAAAATGAAACAAGACAAAACCAGAGAGGGAGACAAACCATAAGAGACTCTTAATCTGAGGAAACAAACAGGGTTGCTGGAGGGGGTGGTGGTGGGAGGGATGGGGTGGCCGGGTGATGGACACTGGGGAGGGTATGTGCTATGGTGAGCGCTGTGAATTGTGTAAGACTGATGAATCACAGACCTGTATCCCTGAAACAAATAACACATATGTTAATAAAAAGAATTAATTTACTTAGAAAATCTTAGTCTACTGTATAGCGCTGTCTGCTGTTCTTATAACAAGAAATATAGCTAATTTTTTTCCCACAAATTAAAAAAAAAATAAAGTCATCCATAAAAGACGAAGGAATGTACCATTAGCCTGAACCTACAATCAAAAGGACATCCTGTCACTGAAACTTGCAAAATTAACAAATCAATGCTTAAATGCTTAGGACTTAATGGAATTAGAACTATAAATACAAGTTTTAAAAATAAATTTAGGGGCGCCTGGGTTGTTGCTGAGTGTCCGACTTGATTTCGGCTCAGGGTTGTGTGATGGAGCCCTTGCAACAGGCTCTCAGCTACGCATGGAGCCTACTTAAGATTCTGTTCCTCTGCCCCTCCTCGCTACACACCCCCCACCCCGCCCCCCCGCCCTGCAGCATGCATGTGCTCTAAAAAATAAAAAAAAAGTTCTTTATTTAATTCTTTTACAGTTCATTTGACAAAGTGGTTCTATTGTATTTTTTTTTTTACTGAGTATTTGCTAAAGATATTCTTACTGCTATGAAATCACTGTAGGTACAGTGTAAAAAATACTAACTCGTTTTATATTTATAGCTTCCTTCCTGTTGTTATTCTTCTTCTTATTATTATTTTACCTGTAAGGCAACTGAGGTTGAGGGCATGTAAGCGGCCTACACACGCTCCAAATCCCCATCTTGGGCTTTTCTCGGGATTCTTCTCCTACTAGAATGATGCCTTGTTACACTACCTACTATTTGTAGCTCCTGGGTTACTACCAATAGCCTAGGCTTGGGGAACTACTGAAAGCATTTTTGCTTTAAAAACAAAATGGTATTGGGGCACCTGGCTGGCTCCATCAATAAAGTGGGTGGCCCCTGATCTCAGGGTCATGAATTTGAGCCCCACAGTGGGCATAGAGATTACTTAAAAAATCATCATCATAATAATAAAAATTTTAAAAAATGGTGTTGTGTTTGAAACAAATAGGTCTATCATACAGTGTACTTTTACTTTCAGGAGAGCAAAGAAGAAAATGAGGTATTGAGAAGGTAGGGTAGGAAAAATCAACTATTTTTTTAAAATTTCATTTCAACTGCTAAGCTATAAAAGCTTCTTGTAATTGCTCCAGTAACAATAACAAATGATTTGGGGGATATTAAACAATTAAAATATCAGTGCCATACTTAAGGGCTTAAAAAAACAAACTAGGAGGAGGATTTATCTCAAAGCATTATTTAATTTACAAAATGTTCACTCTAGCAATACCAATAAAAGGGAATAGAAGATTCTGGAAGGATGGTGGCGTCAGTGGCAAGCACAGTTTTGGGATCTTCTCAAGTCTCTCTGTACAAACACAGAGCAAACAGATAACAAAACAAAAACCCAGAACTAGGTGATAACCCCCAAATGCAAGTGGGAGGAAGAAAACCACCAATAGCCGTATGACCTGTGTGTTATGGGTCTCTTGTGTGGAAAAATCATGGGGCAGCAATGGGGTGCTTCACAAACCTGAGAGTAACAGTGGAAGCAGTGAAGAGAGTTACAGCCATAAAAAGGGCTATCACCCACAAAGGCCCTATTTTTTAAGTGCTAAGGAAGCCAAGCATGAGAGAAGTGAGAGAGAAGCAGTGGAAACTGGGAAGGGTTTTGCCCCCTCCAACAGCAGGCGGGGACAGGGACCTGAAATACAAAGGTCTGAAGGGGCTGGAGCAGTCGAGACCCCATACTCTAGAAGTGAACCAGAAAGGGCTCCTTTCTGAGACAGGACCCACAATAAAGAGAAATTCCAAGGACTGGAATCAAATCTGAGAAGGGCAGAAATAAGAGGGACAAAGGAATGAGAAAGGCCAAATAAAAGCAGGCCAGGAAGTCTCAGAAAGCAAGCCACCACGTTTCTGAACACTACCTGAAAAGGACAGAAGGGGGAGCTCTGTGAAGTTAGATTGGCTATATGAACTGAGCCATCTTCAGGACAACGCATATAAAAATAAGAAAAAAAAGCCAAGGCCCCCCAAATTACTATAAGAAACAAAGAGAACAGGCATAGAATAGTGTCCTATAGACAACAGAAGAATGCTAAGAAGGTGTGCTCAACTAGAAAAACAATCACTATTTCAAAACAAAACAAAATAAAATCAGAACTTGAAAAACTCAAAAGGTAGCAAAAATTTTTTGAAATTAGAAACAAAAGAAAATTCACTTTAGAAGTGAAGACTAACCAAGAAAGAACACATTGTCAAAAACATAATAATGCCCCCAAAGGAATAAAAGGTAAAAGGCAGAAAAAAGATTAAAGTTCTGAAGCTAATGTAACAAACATGATGTGTCAACTATATTTCAATTAATTTTTTTTTTAGGGGCATCTGGGTGGTTTTGAGTGTCTGCCTCCAGCTCAGGTCATGGTCTCAGGGTCCTGGGATCGAGCCCCACATTGGCCTCCCTGCTCAGCAGGGTGTCTACTTCTGTCACTCTCCCTCTCTGCTCTCTCTCTCAAATAAATAAAAAGTAAAATCTTAAAAAAAATTTTTAATTAAAAAATAAAATGAACAACAACAACAAAAAGTTGGGAGAGAAACTGACCAATATTGAAGATAGGTAAAGAAGACAAAGCATATGGATTAACAGGAGGAGTCCCTGAAGAAGAAAACCAAGGCAAAAAAAAAAGAACAGATACTAAGAAATGTAACTGAGAAAACATTCCTGGGAGGGAGAAAAAAGTCCTGAAACCCTATACTGAAGGAACATACCACCAGCCTAGGAATTCCAAGTCAGAATAACCAACAATATTCTAGCAAGATTACTGTATTCTAAGAAAAAAAAAATCTTATGAACATCTAGGCGAAAAGAACATATGGTTTATAAAGGAGAGAGAACTAAATTATCTGGATTTTTTTTTTGACAGCAACACTTTATGCCAAAACAAAATGGAATAATATATTTAGATACCTGAGGAAAAACTGTGAGCCAAGGATTTCATATTCAGAAAAACTCACCTTCGAACCTGTAAAGGTCACAGACGAGCTACTATCTATATAGAAGAACCTAAAAAGTACTGTTCCCATGAGCCTTTTCTATTTGATTCCATTCTTTGCAATCTCTCCTCAATGTGGGGCCTGTCCCAGAAGGAAGCACTCTCTGGTTGGGTTCTAGCGTACTAGGGTCTACAATCTACTAGGGAAGGAGCTTTAGAGGATCCAAATGACTAGACAGAGGTGGATGTAAGGACCTATGGAGAGCACTAAATATAGTGACTTACAGAACTAAGGAGAGGCTGTTAAATGTAATGGCTATGTCATCTTGGAATTACAGAGTATATCATTTTTAAAGAGGGAGAACAGAGATAGCACAGATTAAAAAGTTGTGGCTTTTTAAAACTATTTTTTAGTAATCATCAACTAGTGCTCATAATAGTATTTTTGCTCTGAGTCTGTCACATCTATAATATGATAAAGCATGTGAGATCAGGGCTCTCTAATTCACCCTCTGAGTCCTTGAGAACCTGGATTCTCAGTGCAGAAGAAGAGAGATAAAGCTGCAATATTCAAGAGCTTAGGTTAAAACTAGATAGTCCAGAATTTGAACAAGGAATATTAAGATGAAGTCACAAGGTATTTTATTTTTAAATATATATGTAAACTCTAGCCCCATTTACTGCAAAGTCTTAAAAAAAAAAAAAAAAAAAAAGATCACCAAAGGGGTGCCTGGGTGGCTCAGTCGATTAAGGGTCTGCCTTCAGCTCAGGTCATGATTCCGGAGTCCTGGGATCGAGTCCCACATCGGGCTCCCTGCTCAGCGGAGAGCCTGCTTCTCCCTCTCCCTATGCCCCTCCCCCTACTCGTGCTTTCTCTCACTCACTCTCTCAAATAAAATCTTTAAAAACAAATGATCACCATGGTAACAATGAGCATTCCTAGCATCCAAACTGATCTAGAAATTCCATTTTCCATTAAAAGAAGCCAGAGCTTCTGGGAGAAATGGCTGATATGAAGTGTGGGTGAAGAGATGTCCAAGATGAGCCTGAACACCTTAACATACCAAATAGCAGGGAAGTTACCAGAAACGAGGGTTTGTCAAAAGAACTCAGGAGGGGCGCCTGGGTGGCCCAGTCGTTAATCGTCTGCCTTCGGCTCAGGTCATGATCCCAGGGTCCTGGGATCGAGCCCCGCATCGGGCTCCCTGCTCCGCGGGAAAGCCTGCTTCTCCCTCTCCCACTCCCCCCGCTTGTGTTCCCTCTCTCGCTGTCTCTCTCTCTGTCAAATAAATAAATAAAATCTTTAAAAAAAAAAAAAAAAAGAACTCAGGAAACTCGAAGAAGTTCCCATTAACAAAGACTGGACGACCTGAGCTTTGAGGTAAGAACTGTAATGAATCAAAACCCATGAAATACGTTCAAATCCATGAGCTCAAAATGAAATGAAAATGGGGGTGGGGGTGGGGAGAACTAGTTAACTGGTCATCTTCTGAGAAAGACAGAACCAATTCATTATCTTGAAAACTGGGTAAATAAAAGTTAAGAATCAATCATCTATCCTACTTTCCTATATGAACAGTACTACTGGGCAACCAAATAGTAGATAAGAGGGGGCATCACCTTACAATTTTTACCAGCTAAAAACTGACAACACAATAACAGAATTTAACATTACCATTTTGTGACCCCTAAGGATTTGTGGGATCTGAGTGGTGAGCATCGAGAGCTGCACAAATCAAAAAAGAACGAAGACCAGACATCTCGGTACCATGGGCCTCTTGATGGAAGAACGTAACACTAGCTATAGTCTTGCTGAAAGGATTGAACCTGAATCTGATCACACTTCAGGATCCAGCTGCCAGTTTGTGGGGAGTTCAGAGGACAGAGGAGCATGTTGAACTGCACTATTAGCGTGCAATCACCAAAAACTAGATGCGGGTCAAAGGTCAGGCTTCCACATCAGATTCATTGTTAAGGACAAGAAAACAATGGAGGAGGAACCTACAGATTACAAAAGATTTACAAGACATATCAAGTTCTTTAAGCTAGCAAGACTAAGCCATAGTGTCTAGAAAGGCATGCTGGGGTGACTAAAACCATGAAGAATAGCAAGGAAGGAAGTATTCGAAGAGTGGGAGTAGTGATTACTTTAGGAGGGTGGGAGGGGTTATGACAGGGATGCAGCACATGTAAGTGTCTGGGAAGGCTGGCTAAGTTCTATTTCCTGACCTGGGTGGTGGTTAGAGGGTATTCCCTTCACTGAACTTCCTTCCCTGTTTAGCATGTTTTATAATTTAAAAAGGGTGTTTTTAGATGAATCAAACCTACTTCTTCAGGAAAAGTTAAGTCTCAGTTTAAGATTTTGGCATCAGTGGTCTAAATAATGTTCCTTTCCCTTAGTAAAATGTGTCTGCCGCCATGAAAATGATCAATTTAGCCAGGTACACTAAGTGGAACAACTCCTTTTAACAGCAGCATATTTCATTATAATCTGACTTGGCTGCCAAAATTATGAGATCACAGGAGGAGTTATCCTCAGCCAAAAGTCCACGAGGAAAAATGGGTAAATGTTTAACTGACACAGTGAGGAATTAATTTGTGTTTATGTAAAATAATTTTAATTAATAAAACTTTCCAGACAATGTTTCTAAGTCTGGCTCAGTCCAGAGAAAATAAGGAGGGTAATAGCAGTAGTGTGGGTCTCCAAGCTCTGCACCGGACATGCACGAGACTGCCTGCAACTGACCAAGGGAGCACCTTCACTTCTTTCTGCTCTCAGTGCATTACTCCCCATCTGTACTTACGGTAGTCTTTCAACATATTTTGGGCTAGGATTAAGAATTGATCCAAACTAGTAATTACATTTTAAGGCTAAGAAGAACATAATCAAGAATAAGAAGCTTTACATTAAAAAGTATCCCAAAGCCTGGTTTCACACATAATCTACTTTTGGAATCTAAATAAGGGAACGTAAAGAACTTAAATATCTTTCATGTTGTTTGTGTAGCTTCATAAAAAAGACTTTCTTGGGTTCGACTAGACAGAACATACCTTCTGATCTTAGCTTGGAAATAAGCACCTTACTTATCGCAAAACTTTACTATTTCCCAATATCTGTTACATATCCCATTTTTTATGTATAACCTTTGGCATTTTCTATGTATAACCTTCCACTATAATACGCCATTCATGCTAGAAGTTTTTTCTCTCCTTTTGAGGGAGGGAGAGGACTTGTGAATCAATGGCATTCACAGAATGCCACAGAGCAGATGTGACAACTGTCAGTAAGCATGCACACATGCACACCCATACAAAAGAAGAAGAAAGACAATACAGTACAAGGTCTCTGATATAAAGGCTTACAAGAGGCTCATCTATAGATACGCGTTCATGTCACTCAATCAGTGTATAATCTGATGGACAATCGAAACTGCTCTGACTTTCTGCTTTTCAAGCCCCTGCACACACACTCTTTTTAGGAGCAGTAGGTGGGTCTCACTGGCCTGGGTGCATGCCACACCCTGGGAGCTTACCATAACCGTGCAGTCCTCTGAGCCACTGGCAATGACCTGATCATTATGTGGGCACCAGTCTATGTCAAGCACTGGTCCTGTGTGGCCACATACTGTAGGGTAGGATTTGTCGATTCGACCAGTCTGAAAGAAGAGAGAAACAAATCTCCTATAAGTAACACCAACACCACAGAGTTTGTGTGTTTTCTCAAACCCATTTTTCTTTTGTTACCTCCACCCCAAACTCTCCAGTGTCTACATATGATGACATTCACATCGGTCAGTGTCAACTAGTAGGAACTGTCAACTTGCATTTCTAGAAATAGCTACTGCCAAGGACACTCTCCGCCAAATTAAAAGGATCCAAATTTCTAGAAGCACAAAGGTTTTATTTAATCAACTGGGTTAATAGACACAGCAAACGAAAATACAAAATCTTTTCACCAAAATACAATTTGTAAATTATAAGTGTGTTTTTACTATTAAAAAAACCCTTGGTATTATTTTAAATGTTAAATATAACTTTTAATATAATTAACTAATACCCTTGAATATAACAAATTACCAGTTCTGGAAATGAATGGCATTGTGAGCACACTAAGTTAGGATAATAAAAAGAAATGCTTTAGCTATTGCTCACAGGCTAAAGGACATACTTTATTTTAATGTCTTAGTCTCTTCACTATCTTCAAATCAACACAAGAGCCAGCCAGATCATCTAATTAACACCAGCTTGGATCTCACCCATTATCTGGTCCACATCTCATTAAGAATACAATTATCAATACTGGGTAAGTAGCCATCATAATATGCTCATGTTATACACTTGAATCTAACAAGTCAATCTGGCTTATCAAGCCAATTTTGTTTAACCAAGACAAATGCTTTTGTTAACAAGTATATAAAGGCTATTTCCTTTTTTAAGCAGGTTAATGCCAGTCCATGCTGAGGTCCTATATGCTCTAAAAGCAGGCATACAAAAAGGAATCACTGCCAAGCAAAACTGAACCTATTTTTTGTTGTTGTTTTTCTCCTGTTATGGCAAGTCATCACAACATTGAGGCAAGGCTTCTCGGAAATTTTTCAAGATCAAGAAATTCTATGATTTCTCCACTTTCACTCAACTGTGGAAATCTCCAGAGAAGCAGTACGCTACACGCAAAGACCACAGTATCCAGTCAGACAGATTGGGTTCAAATCCAGGCTCTATTGTTTCAACAGCAGACGACCTTAGGCAACTCATATAATCTCTCTGAGCTTCATCTTATCACCTGTGAAATGAGTAACAAGAATACTTATCTCCCAAGATTACTGTTAGGATTAGATGAAATAAAGTTTTTTGGCAAACCATAACTTAGTATTACAATTATCTGTGTAAGGTATGTAAAAAATTTAATTTCAGTTGTACCTCAGAGATATTGAAGTTCTGGTCCATATCACTGCAATTAAAGCAAGTCAAATGACGTTTTTGATTTCCCAGGGCACATAAAAGTTATATTTACACCATACTGTAACCTATGAAGCATGGGATAGCATTATGTCTAAAAAAAATACAATAGATAGACCTTAATTAAAAAGTACTTTATTGCTAAAGAACACTAACCACTAACCATCATCAAACCATCTAACAAACAGTTATGAAAATATCTGGGGGCGCCTGGGTGGCTCAGTCGTTAAGCGTCTGCCTTCTGCTCAGGTCATGATCCCAGGGTCCTGGGATCGAGCCCTGCATCAGGCTCCCTGCTCTGCAGGAAGCCTGCTTCTCCCTCTCCCACTTCCCCTGCTTGTGTTCCCTCTCTCGCTGTGTCTCTCTCTGTCAAATAAATAAATAAAACCTTAAAAAAAAAAAAAAAAGAAAAAGTCTGAAGTATTCCAAGAATAACCAAAGTGTGACAAAGAGACATGAAGTGAGCAAATACTATTGGGAAAATGGCATCGACAGACTTGCTCCACACAGGATTGCCACAGACCTTCAGTTTGTAAAAAAACAAAAAAACAAACAAAAAAACACATAGTACATGAGAAGTGCAGTAAATGAGGTAAGCCTGGATAGTGCTTAGAATATAGTAAATACTAAATAAAAAACGACTGTCACTTATTATTAGTTTTATATATATATATATTAATTTACTCCATCATTAAGAACTACAAATATGTGTCCTTTATGAACTTTCAGGGGCCAGACACTGTGCTGAGTACCAGAGATACAAAAGTAAACAGGGCAGCTCCATCCTGGCTGAACGTGGAGTCCAATTAAACCACCAATTCCAGCGCAGCATGAGACACGCTCCACCAGGACAGGCACGGGTGGCAGGGACACAGAGGGGGACATTCAACCAGGCCTGTGGGGGTCACAGGTCAAGAATTCTAAACTGAGGTGTGGAGATGGCCCTGTCCACAGACCTAAAGCCTGGGTTTTTCACATGCTCATTTCCCCTTGCAAATCGGATTCAACCCCTTTTGGATCTCCAGAATTGCATAACCAAAAAAGGAATCCTAGAAGAAAATGCCAACAAACACATCATATAGCATGCAGGTGTTTGTTATGAGGACAGGCCCTATGGGTCATTTACAGGCAGCAAAGCACAAGGGGCTGGGAACCAGACTGCCTGGGTTGGCGGCGTGGCTCCATCCTTTTCCAGGCTCTGAGGCCCTGGCCAAATGACTTCATCTTCCAACGTCATTTCCTCATTCGTAGAATGAGAATGTTACAACTCCTTCTGTAAGAGCTGATGTGAGGATTAACTGGAGACAATCAAAGTAAAGGACTTGGTACTACTTTCCCAGCACCTGAAGGGCGCAATAAACGTTACCGCAAATTAAACTGCTGGAATCCACTCTATCATATCCCTGATTGCGTCTTTCCTTAAAGAAGCAACTGCTACTAAACACCTTAGCCAGGTGGTTCTCCCTAGCCCCCTCCCTGCATCCTCACAGAAACCATGTGAGTAACCCAGCCTTGAAGCTACTGCCTGCCACCCCCTGACATTCTACTGCTAAAGCAGGTGGTAATGGAACTCACAGGTGTCCATTTTATTTGAAATATAGAATACGAAATTATAACATGAACATTACATTAAATCTACCAGCTAAAAGAGAGCATGTCTTAGATTAGATTAAAACCAGCTACAAGACATGTTTAAAAAATAATACAGCAATTAAACTGAAAACTAAAAAGGTCACTAAAAGGAGGGGAAGGGTATAAAAATATGTACCAGCCAGCTATGCTAGAACAAACTGACTTTAAGGTGTGACGCATTATTAAAGATTAATGTCACTACTTAACATTTAAACAATTCACTGGGATACTACAGTCACTATGAACTTTAACTCATCTAACGACATAGATTCAAACTAATTATAGCAAAAGCTGACAGAACCAGGAAGAGAAAATGACAAAGCCATAATCTTAGAAGATGTTAACAACGACTTACTCTCAAGCAAACAGACAAAAATTAGCATGAATATAGAAGACTCTAGCAAGTAACAAGCTTGATCTAATGGATGTATCCGGCCTTGGAGCCAATGTTTTAAAATAAACATTTTTTTTTCAAGCACACATTAAACATTACCTCTTTAAAATGACCAATTAGAGGATACCACAAAGCAAATCTCACAAAATACCAAAGAATCAATATCCTGTGGCCCATTTTCAGAGTATAATGCAATTCAATTAAAAATTAACAGAAAAATGTATAAACCCAAAATCCCCAAGGCATCAGAAAAAAAAATTTTTATTTAATTAATTAATTTATTTTTTGACAGAGAGAGAGACAGCGAGAGAGGGAACACAAACAGGGGGAATGCGAGAGGGAGAAGCAGGCTTCCTGCCAAGCAGGGAGCTCGACGCGGGGCTCGATCCCAGGACCCCAGGATCATGACCCAAGCCAAAGACAGACACCCAACAACTGAGCCACCCAGGCGCCCCTGAAAAAATATTAAATTTACTAAATTCTTCACACACAAAATTATAATGGCCAACAGAAAAAGGTTAAAACTGATCAATAAACACATGACATTTCACAATTCATGGGACAGAGCTAAAACAGATCTCCTTAATGGAAAATCAGTAGCCTTAAACGCATATATACAAAAGGTCTGAAAATTAAGGAGCTAAGCATGTAATGAAAAGTTAGAACATACACAGAGCACACCCAAAAATGTAAAATTATGAGAAGAAATTAACAAGAAATAAAATAAATAAGCCAGATTGACACAATAGAATAGGAAAAGAGAACACAAATACCAGGAATTTAAAAAGGGACATAACTTACAAATATGGTGTAAATTTACATGACACAAAAATACTAGGAATAACATCTGAAAACACTAAATGAGATAGGCAATCTCCTAGGCAAAAAAAAATATTGTAGCAAAACTTTTTCAATAAATAAAAAACCTGAATAGACCCATAACCATAAAAGAACCAGCAACAAAAGTCCACATATTATCCACCTCCCCATCAATCATGTAACACCAAAAGCCACTAGGCCCAGACGGTTTTACTGGAGAGCTTTACAAAACACTCAAGGAAGAGATCATCTCAGACAAAACTTCCCAGAGAACAGAAAAGAGGAGCACCACTGAACTCATTACGTAAGGAAATGTACCACCCTGACACAAAGGACGGTATAAGAAAGAAAAATTGAAGCCCATATGACAAATACTGATGCAAACTCCCCTCAAAAACAACAACAACTAAACCAAACTCAGCAGTGTGTGTTGTTCTCAAAAAACATGAGCAAGAGTGGAAAGACAAGTTGCAGACAGAGAAAATATATATGCAACATCCATACCAAAGCCAACAAACAACCTAACAGAATAATGGCAAATGGTATTGAGCACAGAATTCCCAGGGAAGGAAACCTGAACAGCATATAGATGTAAGGAAAGATACTGCTCTCCCTGGTAATCAGGGAGCTACAGATTAAAATAAGGTAACATTTTACACCTATTAAAATTGGCAACAATTTAGAAGTCTAAATACAAGTGTTGCCAAGGATGTCAGGAAAGAGGAACTCAAAAACACCTGGAGATTTTCCTGCTACAGTACTTTTTGAGAGCAATCTGGAAACAGGTGGAAGTGAAGATGCCCACCACTGAGCAATACCACGTGGCACTGGGTGGTCTGTGGGAGAGAAAGGTTCCCATGTTTGATACAGAAAGGACATTAAGGGCAGCATCATTGGGAATAGTGAAAAAAAGCAGAAGCAATTTAACTGTCCTTGGTATGGAAATAAATGTCACTTATGTAAAAGTTTAACACATATAAAATAACCTATATATAGATACACATGTAATAAAAGTACACATCCCACCTCTGAGGAAATGGATACCTCTGGAGAAGAGGAGGAAAGAAGAATGGAATTTTAGCTACATCTGTTATGCTTTATTGTTTTTCAAAAACAGGAGATATGAAACGAACAGGGCAAAATATTAACATCTGTTTAATCTTGTGGGTGAGAACATGAGTGTTCTATTATTTTTCCTATCTTTTAAAAAATAATTAAAATATAATAAAGTTGAGAAACACACCAATGTATTGTTATTCCCCACCACCACCACCACAACCACCACCACCACCACCACCAATGTACTGTTATTAATTTTACATTAAAAGATCTTTACTTCCTAGGAAAAAATGTTTTTCTATCTGAACTGTTTTATCTCAGAGTCTTTGCATCCTTACGCTCTCCCCAGCAAACCACGTCTGGCATCTCTGATGGCAAAGTATAGTCACTAAACTCTGAATTTCCAAGGACACAAAATAATTTTTTCCAATCTGGGTTAAGAAGAGCTTTTGCTCAGATACACAAAAATTTTGAGGGCAATTTGGAAGTACTAATACAAGTTGTTCTTAATTCTACTGAGAAGTTTACTAAATGACTTCCTTTTTAAGGTAAAAATTATACAATTCTGGCAAAAAGATATTGGCCAGTATTGTTCAGTCAAGTCAGACATTTAAGAATAGGAGTAAGCGGGGCGCCTGGGTGGCTCAGTTGGTTAAGCGACTGCCTTCGGCTCAGGTCATGATCCTGGAGTCCCGGGATCGAGTCCCACATCGGGCTCCCTGCTCAGCAGGGAGTCTGCTTCTCCCTCTGACCCTCTTCCCTCTCTGTCTCTCATTCTCTCTCTCTCTCTCTCTCTCTTAAATAAATAAATAAATAAATAAATAAATAAATAAAACCTTAAAAAAAAAAAAAAAAAAAAGAATAGGAGTAAGCCTAGCTGCTGTTCTCAGCTTCGTGCTGACAAGTCCATAGCATCAAAGCACTAAAGAGCCTAATGTTTTCATAGGAACTTGAATGTCATTTAAAGAGCAACTGCCGCCAACTGCCCATCTTCCTATCAAAAACAAGTAATAGTAAAAACAGCTAACACTTGGGGTGCCTGGGTGGCACAGTTGCGTAAGCGTCCGACTCTTCGTTTAGGCTCAGGTCATGATCTCAGTGTCGTGAGATCAAGCTGAGTCAGGCTCCGTGTTCAGCGTGGAGTCTGCCTGTCCCTCTCCCTCTGCTCCAACCTCCCCACTCCCTGCTGCGTGCATGCTCTCGCTCTAAAATAAATAAGCAAATAAATTAATTTTTTTAAAAAGTAGCTAACACTTTCAAAAATCTTCTATTTCATGCGAGGAACTGTATGAAGACCTTTAGATCTTCATTGTCACAAAGCTGCTTTATGACATAGCTTATTATCCCCATCTTCTAAATAAAGAAATGGAGTGAAGAAGCAGAGATCTAAAACATCACTGACCATCCAGCCATACTAGATTTCCATAGGGAAAGAAAATTCCCACTAGGCCACGGGTTGTGAAAAGGGCATGAAAGTAATGTTAAAATTATTGGCAGCTGGTCATCAGAAACAAGAGTTAATAAAAAATGATATCCTGCCAACAGCTGTTTCCTCTGGTTGTAACATCATCACAAATCCTTACAACAAATAAAACGGGAAAGTACCATCATGTTGCAGCAGAACAAAAAGGGAATCGACTAAATGTCTGATAGTGATAGAGGAACAAAAAGGGAAGAAGTGCGAGAAGAACTGGCATTTTAAATGCACACTGACTGTTTTACATACAGGATGCTCACCACACACAATCCAGGGTCAGCTATCTCGATTTCAAGGGCTTATATCCCTGAATATCTTCTTATCCATATCAAAATCAATCAAAAGAGAAGCATAACATATTTTACCCAATGAGTATACGTTATTAAAAGGGCAGAGCTGGGCAATTATAAACTGCTGAGCGTGCGAGTACATGGAAACTGGAGGAAACCATACAATACTGGCCTTATATGGTAAAGATGTGGACGCATCGTTTCTGAGAAACATTTTGCACGAGGATCTAATGAAAATGCATTTCTTGTTCATACCCATGACACATCCTCATTCATCATGCAGTGAATAGGCCGAGGAATCCATGTCTAATTGCTGGCTTGTGAAGGACCACTCAGAAGAGACATCCACTGCCAGTCACGGTGACAACACAGCTCACCTGCACCTCTAAGCAGCAAATATAAGTGAATGCTGAGGCTGGAAAAAAGAGTTACAAGAATTTAATGCCTGCCTCTTTTTTTTTTTTTTAAACTAAATGGTGACTTATTTTAAGTACTACCTATCAGTTTTCCAAGGCTTACATATAGAGTAATTTCATTTACTAACTAATCAGGTCACTGTCTCATTAAGGATGTATCACACCTCAGCTTCACGATCTAGAATATCACTCCTTTTCTAGCATGGAATTGAAAGTTTAGCTGCGAACAGTCTGCCACCACTTAGAGTCCCTGCTTCAAATAATGTTTAAAAACTTATCAATTAGTTACTAGTCCCTGCCACTTGTCACAAGAGAGCTCTTATTGTACCTCTCTAGCTAAAACTCCAAGTGCTGGGAATGGCCAGCAAGTCAACTCAAGTAGCAAAATGACCAAGGTTACCAATAGCGCTGGCCCCGTGCCTAGTTCATAAACTTGTGGCATATCAGTGAAATAGGTCACGGCACCAGCTTAGGGACTGTCATTATCTAAAAGATCCAGTGGTCTGCCCAGGGGCCAGCAACATGAGCCCCAGGAAAAATTCAGCCTCCAAAGTGTGCGCACAGCTGGTACAGGGGAGTGGGTGACAGCAGTTTCCATGTGGCTGGCCCGAGCGGAGGCTGACAGCTTTGCCATGTTCCAGCCAGCAACCCTCATGGTGGCAGAAAACCATCTAGACACTGGCACTATCATTTACTTTGGGTTTGGGGAAAGTTCTCAAAAATTTCAAAGCAGCCACAAAACTCAACAGAGCTCCTGGAAACTGATGCTTCAACTAAAACCAGAGTTAGGCAACGCTTTCCTCCAATAGGCATTTTTGAGGAGGGGAAAGTAAAAATCAAAATTTAAGCACCAGTAAATACATTATCTCACTGTTCCAAGAAGGAATGCTTGTGATTTTAAATAACCTTGCAAATACATTCCTCCTGAGGCATATAAAATTCAGCGTAACGCTAACGGTATTTCTAGTTGTTAAAGATATTTCCCATCAATTTCAATGGGAAACCGTAACTTTTCCCACTTACATCTCACAGTGTATCTTATTTATTTCTCACACCTCATGTCAAAAAGGAATCCATACTTAGGATGTGCACTCATCCTACATGCCAAAGGCGGTACTGTGCAATCAAAAAACTCTAAATATGCATGAACAAAAGTGTACAGAAGTCTTCTCACAGATCTGTTTCTATAAAGGAGCTCCACTCTGCAATGTGTTTTTAACGGAGCTGATGGTATATCACAGAGGAACCTGAACCCATTTTCACCCTCCCAAACTCTCAAAATTCAACATTGGGAAGCTTGCCCATATGACCTCTGCATTATATAAAAGATTATTCAGAATGACTGTTTCTTAATATAACCACAACCCCTAACATGATAACTGTTTTCAATGCACACATTAGCTTGCTCAATATTAGGCTGAAGATACTACCAAACTGGGGCTACGTGAACATCTAGTGGGTCCTTCAAAATGTACCATTTTGTTAATTAAAGCCACACAGCACTTTAACCAGCAGACTCACTCTTTCTCACAATAACCTAGGTCTCCAAAAAAGTTAATCAACTTCCACGGTGTTAAAAAGTGACACGTGTTAATTTTTATCAGTCAAATCAAGTATTCCCCTTTACGATGCTCCACATACCCCACATATGGGGTCTTTCTAGCTGACATCCTGGAGTTCAGTCATGCAGACCCCGGCTGCTCCAGGGTGCGTGCAGGCTTCTGACGGCAGTCCACACCGCCCCCTTCATCTAGTCCTGCGTGGCAGCTTCCCAGCGCCTTTCCAACTTCTGACCTGCAGTCATCTCATCCAGCCGCTTTATCATCTGTGCTTATTATCCAGACTGACTTCACCACCCTCGGATATAAATGCCTAAAAAGCCCCTCCCTATCCTGACTCAAGGAACAAGAGACAAAGATTTTCCAAACTGTCCATCCGTATTTTATATTCATATATTTTAGGGAAAAAATACTGATCAAAATCACTTTATGTGCCCAAAGTTCAATAACTTTATCATTCTGTCCATACTTTAAAAGACCTTCTGTAAGGCACTGATAATGACTCCTTACTGGCCTCCGAGTAGTACACTGAGAATTCTTGAACTCTCGGCAAGGAGAATGGTAAGTCAAACATGTGCTCGGAAGCAAAGGAAAAGTTTTCAGCCCAGGCATAAGGGCTCCATTCACACTGTGCAGAGTTCAAAGGAGTCCAAAAAGGATGTCTATTGAAGTTTTTTTTCAACTTCCTTTTTCTTTTATCAGTATTATTTATGTGGATACATGTTCTGTCGAAATCTCTTCGGGCCCTATTGCTCCACACGAAGAAGCTACAGAGTCAGTGATAGTGGGACAGGGTAGAGTGGCACAGGCAACGTGACAGGGACTTCTGCAGCAGACTGAGGCACACAATATATGTCTTGTCGACAAGCTGGCTACCGAGAGTGACAGCTCCTGACCTGGGACTAATACATTCTGAGGAGGTTTTACTTTAAGGGAATCCAAAACACCAACCTTGAGGGGAAGCGGAGGCGCCCTGGAATCAAGCACACAGGTTGGGTTACCCAGTGCTGTCAAGTAAGCGAGATCCTAGAGCTGCCAGAGAGAGGCAGTGTGGCTCTGTAGAGAGCTCACCTGCCTGCAAGCAAAGAACAACAGGCTTTGTGGGCATAAGAAAAGATGCCAAGCAAATTACTTGGCATCACGGGTTGTCTTTAAAACCTGGGTCTAATACCACATAGGCCATTTTAAAAGTCCATTAAGAATATGAGGGAAGTTACTGTAAAACTATGGATTTCACGATCAGAAAGCAAAGCAGTTGGAAGTTAACGTTTCCTTGCTCAACCACGCCTAAATACGCAACAGTGCACAGAGACACTGTATTTCCTAACTTAATTTATAAAGTGAAAACTTCATCACTACAGACAAGTAATTCCATAATTTCTGGTCTGAGAATAAACAAAAACTAGGAATCCAAGATGAGGTAGAACCTAGTCAAAATAAAATTCAGCTCGAAAGCAAAAGCTGAAAAGCAAAATAACTACTGACGTAAGTGCAAATATAGGAAATTAAAACAAATCAATTTCAAATCAGAAAGGAGAGTAATAGGTTGCCTAACCCCCTGTACTCAGCAAGTGACATGGGATTTCTCCCCGAGGATCCTCTGTGAATGACTGTCCAGGGCTTCCCAGGGCTACCCCTTTCAGTCCAAGGGCTACCCCTTTCAGTCCAAGCTCTGCAGTCGGTTACACACAAGCTTCAGAGGAAAAATCCACCCTCCCTGAAGTAGAGCTGAAAACCAGAAAAACATTGGAGCTTTTTTTAAAGGTGAATGCCTTGGGCTCTGTGGCCGAGGCAGTTCCCATCTTGCAGCAGTTATGAACAAGCAGGAGGATGGGAGGATAGACCCAGTTCAGTAGACTGTATCATTTACTCATGACTTAAAACTCAGCCAGAAAAGAAACCCAAGTCACTGTTCCTCTAAGAAAGCCAACACGTGCTCCATCACTCACCCTCCCAGCTCAGCCTCCCCTGGACTCAACTCAGGTCCCACCCTAACAAGTACAGATATTCAACTTGGCAGCAGAAAATTTGCTACATATGGTTATAAAGGAGGCTTCTGGACAAATCAGGACTGTAAATATTTGTCCATTAAACCTTGGGTCTATTTCAGAGTAATGTGTGTTCGGAAACCTTTTCTTTGCTGCTTTCCCAGACTTAGGTTATAATGTTTACACAGTGAGGGCTTCCGCTAGCAGCACTTGCCTGTGTGCTCAGCCCAGACTCACGCTCAGAAAACCAGCAAAGAGTTAAACGTTCTTTGCACTTGACTCAGTGGCTTCCCTCCACCACACACTCCCAGATCCCACCATTCTCTGAGCCACCAAGCAGCCAATCAAAGCAAAGGAAGGAAATTATCCTGGCCAGCTGACAGCCCCAGAGCTCTGATGGCCATATATGGTAAAAACCACTGTCAGAGCCCTGTCAGGCCTACAGGCCGGCTGCTGTGGACATTATCAGTGAACTGCAGCAGCAGGAGAAGCCGGCCAAGGAAATGTACAAAGGACAGGCTGCCTGCTCATCTCCAGGGGTGGAGGACGGGGAGGGGAGGGGGGAAGCCGTCCTCTGCCAGGGCACACTCTGAGTCACAGCCACTCACTGTAATCCAAAATAGCCCCAGGGTACATTGTGAGACTCCTTCTGCCAGGACTCTAAGCTCCATTGTTAATGGGGTGAGCAGGGTATCCCCCCGAAAAGCCCCCATAGCAGGACTGTGGAAAACAGTCACTGGGAGAAAATGAAAGGGCCCTTCTGTGGCACTTCATGTGGTAATGAGGCCGTGCAGTGCTCGTGCGGCTGGCAGCTCGTGACATAATTTGGAAGTCATTGTGCTGCACCTGGTGCCGTCCCCCTGCATCCCGCACCGCCCCCACCCCCG
Organism: Callorhinus ursinus; assembly: GCF_003265705.2. Lineage (NCBI taxonomy): Eukaryota > Metazoa > Chordata > Mammalia > Carnivora > Otariidae > Callorhinus > Callorhinus ursinus. The sequence continues at coordinate 1,028,436 of NW_027397103.1, read as the reverse complement.
CCTCGCAGCCTTTCACCGCCCATACAATTGACAGTTTAAGGTGCTCAGAGCATCAGACAGCATCTGTTTCAGGAGGCAGTGAATGGGCATCCCGTGACACATCAGGACACTGGCACTGAATAAAACTCCCTGCTCGTCACACCAAAGCGACCATGTGCCAAACGCCCACATCTGTACAAAGGGCTACTGGCATTGCTACCCTTGTCCAAACTGGAGCAATGCTATTTGTGGGAATGAAAACTGCCTGTCAGCAGAGTAGAGTAAGGGGGACATGCAGCCAATGCAAAGCCAGCAGGTGCCGGCAGTGACGGGGGGTCACAGAGAAGAGAAAAGCGCCATCGGGATACTGCCATTCCTTTTGAACTAGTCTATGAAAGAAGGCACTTATCAGCACGGTGCCTGGCACTTAAAGGAAGCCCTCCATAATGTGAAGTGCTGTGATTTCAACACTGTGGCTGGCTCCTCCTTTCCAAACCTTAAGACAATTCTCTGAGCTGACAGAACCAAAGCCCTGATGAGCTAGTGTTTTTGTTGAGCCTTCTAATGCCAGAGAAAGAAAGAATGCAAAGGATTAAGTATCAATTAGACCACAGTTTCTATAGGCCTCCCACCAAAAAAATCTTTTCACACTCAGTGGGGGGAAAATGTTATTCAAAAATATACATGTACAAATCAAATAAAGACTCAGAGGCCCAGGTTCTAATCCATGAAAGACCCCATAGCTCTGGGCCATCACTCAGTATGAGCTTCAATTCCCGCACCTGCGGAACACAGGTAGGACCGCAACCCTACCCAGGCAACAACTAAGATCATCTATGGAGAGGACTCCCCAAGCACATTCTAAGGTCATTTTGGAGTTGCATCCTTATGAAGATGACATGAAGGCACTGCTTTTTCCTGAAGAACACATAGGAAAGATGCTATGTGGATCCAGTTACGACAATAATCCTAAAATGCAGAACAGTGATGCTTATTTTCTGGTTCTTCTCCATATAACGATCAAGGAAAACACTAATTTTGCACTATTTACACTGGAAGTGATGGGACAGAAAGGACAAAAAATGGTTTTTCTACCAAAAAGCTATCCTTCACCGCCGCTTAATCCCTCCAATCGAACATCCTATTTCACCAGTTTCCCCGAATGCCCACCTCCACACCCAGAGATCCTGGAATCTGAGGGGGGAATGTGGTTCCCACCTAACTCTCTGTCCTGCTGGGTACTGAGCACCTCTTCAAACTCATTAGTTTAGTGAACTGGGGCTGGGCCCCTCTTCTGTTTCATCCCGAGCTCCTACACACAGGAGAAACCTGAATTCCACTAGAACCTTTTCTGTGAGGTCTTCCTTGACTTATGAGCCGCAGTTGGAACTCATCTCTCATCACTGCGTCAAAGAACTTTATGTACACACAAAGCTCCCCATCAGAGGGATCAAGGTCAACTGTTACCAAAGCTTTTTAAGAGCAAGAACCCAACACAGGTCCTGACACAGAGCAAATACTCAAATGTCTAAGGAATGAGTATGTGAATGCATGAAAATGATTTTTTTTAAAGGACTGTTTTAGACTTCACTAAAGCTTAAAGAACAATTAGCTCTTTATACATGCTCTGATAATACTTTTAAAACCTTTACATGCAATAAATTCATTGTAAAACATTTTGAAAAAAGTGCAGGTAATTATAAAGTAGAAAATAAAAATCACCTTCAGTCCCACCATCAATGTTAACATTCCAGACTTTTTCCCACAAACCATTTACATAATTTGAAGTTATACATACAACAGTGACTATGACCTCATAACACATTTTTTAGGTTATATGATAGCAACACGGAACACAGGATAACCAAATCTTGCCATATAACTTTCTCTTGCTACTGTATAGAACCCCTCAATTATTTATTTAAGATTTATTTAAGAATCTTATATATCTGTATATATTTATACATCTGTACAGATAGTTTAAGAGACATGTGGAAAGAGTGCCTAAAACTCCCAGAAGGGCTTTTAGGTCACTGTAAGTAACTCATTTATTTATGCATTGTGTGACCTAACATGATGAGCCAAGTGCTATATTCCAAGAACACATGAATCAGTTATCAATTGCTGCTTAATAAGTTACCCTAAAACTTAGCTGCTTAAGACAGTAAACATTTATTGTCTCATAGTTTGAAGGTCAGGAGTTCAAAAGCACCTTATCTGGGGGGTTCTAGCTCACGGTTCTTACGAGTCACGTGTCAGCTGGGGCAGTAGGATCCACTTTCAAGACAGCTCACTCACAGGGTTGGTCAGCTGATGCAGACTATCAGCAGGAGGTCCTGTGGACCTCTCCACAGAACCGCTCAAGTCTCCTCAAAACACGGTGCTTCCCAGAGAGACAAAGTGGAAGCCAACATGCTTTCAGAACCTCGTGTCAGAAGTCACCCGCCATCAAGTCCACCATATCTCAGTGTTTACAGAGTTCAACCCTATTTAATGTGGGAGGAAACCATACTACAGCATGAATACAAGGAGGTGACAACCACTGGAGGCCATCCTGGAAATCTACCATACAAACAGCCGTCTGGCTTGTTGTCAAGAGATCAAGAGAATATAATTGTAATCATTCTCCCCAATCTTTGTTAAATGACTACGAAAATAATTCTAGTACAATGTGATGATGCAGGATGTGGTACCAGCAGCACGGACAAGCAGCTAAGGGAACCCAAAAGATGATTTTCACTGACTCAGTAAATCAGAGATAACATTTGAATTGGATACTGAACAGTGAGAAGAGGCACTGAGAATTCTGAGCGAAATGAATCAAGATTTACTCCTCAATAAATAGGACAGAACACCACTCTGCAGCAGCCCTTGTCAACCTGGGTTCTACGAGAAAAGTAAGTCCTAACGCTCTAAGGCAGCAAACACATGTAATTAATTAATTTCTCTCCTATTCATCTAGAAGGCATAGCTTGTCCCATCCTTGAGAGAACTAAGAAAATATTTACTGAAATGATTTTCTGTAGGACTGAATTCTTTCACAACACCCTAGTTGAGAAAGACCACCAGAGGAGTTGAAAAGATAGTTAGTTCACAGACATAAATAAAGCCATGTCACAAATATTCCTACATAACAGTTTCTAAAACAAATGGGAGAAACATAACTGTGTGCAAGAAGGTACTGCACCGCTCTACCAGAGAAGCTAGAAGGAGAAGGGATAGTTGCCCAAAAGGGTAACAGAGGCCTGGCCGCACCCAGCCCACCCTGGCCCAGAGCTGAGCTGCCTCAGAGGCAGTTACTGGGAGGGTGAAATCAGCCATCACTCCAATAACCCAAAGTAAGAACAGTCAAGGGAGGAAGGGAGAAAGCAATGTGCATCCGCCACCTAATTTTTTTTAGAAGATTTTATTTATTTATTTGAGAGAGAGAACATGAGAGGGGAGAGGTCAGAGGGAGAAGCAGACTCCCTACTAAGCAGGAAGCCCCGATGCGGGACTTGATCCCGGTACTCCAGGATCATGACCTGAGCCGAAGGCAGTTGCTACCCAGGTGCCCCCACCTAAGTGAATGTTAAGAGATCAAGAGCAGAGAATTCCAACCAACTCCCCCCACCCTTGTTTTAAAGTTAGGATTTACAGGTTCCCTGTGATCTGAAGCTTTAGTGTGTATGTGCATGCACATACATGCACCTTCCCACAAACACTGGTGTGTATATGCCACCATGCTTCACGACAGGGATGGGAATGCCTCATCCCCCATCACCAGTGCGGCTACTCCACACAGGAGAGGCTTGTTCTTGCCCACATGGTATAGTGCAGAGAGAGCTAAAACCTGTATGTTCTTGATACAAGGCAGCTTGTGTAATTGTTGGGGTGGGGGGAATCCCTACAGCCAAAACTACAAAGCCAACTTCTGTTCTGCAAGACTGCTATTATTCATCCTCTGAAAGACCAAATAATAAGAAAATGTATTAAGCCACACCTTGAAAGTCATGACAGCATGGCATGCCACAGCTTGATGGGAGCATTACAAAAGAGATCCTGAACCACGTGTGCTAATCTAAATCACTCCACGTCAGGGCTGAGTACCTTCTGTAGTCCTCCAGCAGTGACTTCCTGCAATCCCACTTTCCCTAATAAAACCTTCTTAACGAAAACCTCATAAACCACACACTTGAAATAAATATACATTCATTCCTAAGCTTGCCTCTTGCTATGTATGTATTTTAATGTATTTGTCCCTACTACTCTTTCCATTTTTTTTTTTAAGTCCACAGAGATCACGACTTTCCCAGAATCTAACCACAAACCTCATGAAGTAGCAATAATAAGCCCTATTTACTGGTAACCCTAACTAGCTTTGAAGATAAATTCATGGAAGGCCATGTTTTTAAACAGGAACCTTTGTGGAAGAGTCACAATACATCTTAAGATCAATACATGCATATTCAGTATTAATATGTACAGAGAGCCCCAAAAGCATCACCAAAACTCACCTGCCTGTTTATAACCAGAAAAAAGAAGGGGTAGGGGGCATTAATAGAAGTCTCTGAGATGGCTATTAAAAACCATGCCCATCTCCTACAACTCATGTTTAGAGGAATCCCAGACTGCTAACACACTGGAGTCCAGTACACACCTAGAGCATCATTTCTTGCGATCTTAATTTCAAGCATCACTTCCTATTATATTTAAGAATTTGGTTTTCCTTAGCTTTAAACAAAAGCAGCACCTCATTATAAAACTATTTCAAAGCTGTCAAGCAACTGAAGTTGTAGGAAGGATAGACATATCCATGTCCTACTACAAGTCTGTGGCTGAGCCAGGACTGAACGACCCCCAGCTCCCCAATTCCCAGACCCATGTTCTTTCTCTATGCCACACTGACCCTAAGGGCTAAAATACAGACACTTTAATACACAAAATCCCACACAGTACATGTGAACCCATCAATTATAAGAGTCATTTAACACCAAGTACTGGCCTTATTTCCAATAGCTGGGCTTAGTTTATGCCAATGTCACCTCCTCCAAAACAAATTAATATTTAAGGAGCAAAGCCACACACACAGACCATATCATAGTCTGGGAAAATGACCCTTGAGGCTCCTCCAAAAACTAACACTTCTTCCAAGGAAACATGGCTATTTTTAAAGCAACTTATTCTACCTTAATTCCTATACAAACTGGTATAAGAACAAAATACTAATGCAAGTGAAAACCAAATCATAAGATCCAGTTGGCTTAGGAACTGCATACAGATATCCCTTGAATGATATAAATGAAACTCAAAGCTTCCTGTGGTTTGTAAAAGCAAAGATGGATTCACAGAGCCTTTTGTGGATGGAACTTGAAGAGAACTATCTAGGAACTCAGAGGAAGATTAACCATTCAAAAGTTTATTTTGGGGCTTAATTGGCTTGTTCCATTTCTTTGGAGCTAAATAAGTAAATAAATAAGTCAGTCTTAAATGTATCTCAGTCTATAGAAGGGAGAATAAAAACTCAAACTCCAAAACACATCATGGTGCACCGGTACCTGATGTCAGTTGACAAACTGAGGTGTTCCTCTCAGAAGGCCACCGTAAAACCTACCACATGCAACTGACATTAAATTCAAACTCCCACTCTAGAATCAGGTAAGCAGTTGTAATACTGTAATGTATTATTTGCCACTAAACAGCAATTTTCTCCACAGAAATAAAGTATCTGAATAGAAAATTAAATTTCAACTTAATGAAAAGAGTCTCCTTTAAAATGTGATCAACAACTCTGCCAGTAAGAAAGTACGTTTGGAAACACTTATCAAATTTGTTCCCTAAGGGTATCCATCTACTATTTCTGTAGTGTGATGGTCCTATTGGATAATATCACATCAATCTGGCCACTGAAATAAAAATCAGACGTTAAAATAAGTCAGTCATGAGTATCTGAGAGAAAGTAAAGTACAGGGGAATTGGAAGTTTTCCCAGTGAGAATTTTCCCAAGGAAAAAACATCAAAATATAATGGAAAACAATACTTTGACAGAAATTCCCTTTACTGTAACCATGTTCAGAATCACACAGTCCGTTATGATGAGATGTACCCCTAATATACGTGGCTCAGACTCACGGAGACCCAAAGTTAACAGAATGGAAACAGCTGTAATGTGACCCAACACCTGCATCCTCACCAGTACTAAGCCCTTATCATTAGAGTTCAGGACTCATCAAACTTATTTTCCTCCTAGAAGCCAACTAGAAAAGGACTCTTTCCAGCTTTGCTCTCTCTCTTCACCCCACCCACTTATCTGCAATCCTGGGATTTCCTGTTAAAGCAAGTACTGAGTTTCATCTACAATACTCAAGAACAGTCAGAAATTCACAAATCTCCTATCTTCTCCCCCATATTGGAAAGGGCTCCATGGAAGGATAAAGTCAGGAGACTGGCAAGCCCAGTAGGGTTGAAGATCACACGTAACAACTTTCAGTAAAGATCCTTTATTTGTACCACTTATTTGCACTGCTTAGATTCTATGCTGAAACTTAGTCTTGTCCAGACTTAAAACCTGTGTTGTTTGGGGACATTTTCTTAAGGTTTCATCTCATTTACCATTCAAAAAACCAAAAAGTCTCAGTCCTCATGACTCACAGGTGAAGGAGGAGAAGGAAAAGAAAGGAGGAGGAGAAGAAGAGGAAGAAGATGAACTTAAAAATTTCTGCCCAGGGGCACCTGGGTGGCTCAGTCAGTTGAGCGTCAGATTCTTGACTTTGGCTAGGGTTATGATCTCAGGGTTGTGAGATGGAGCCCTATGATGAGCTCTCCGCTGGGCATGGAGTCGGCTTGAGAGTCTCTCTCCCCCCTCCCTCTGCTCTTCCCCCTGCTTGCACACATGCTCTTTCTCAAATAAAATCTTTAAAAAAAAATTTTTTTCTGTTCCTTTTAAAAACTGCACTTTTTGAAAAAACTTCTGTGAAAAGTGGATGATTACTAACCAAATCATAAAATGCCTGTGGCTGCCCATACTCACAGCATCATTATAATAATCTCTTCATCCAGGTAAGGCACACCCAGAACAGAGTTCACCATTTTGTTTAATGATTCTGTTAGAGAAAAACTGATGTGGTTAGTGAAGTGTGTGGAATAAACCTCAGTTACATCAGAGTCTAATGGTCTCCATAGTCACAACTCTTAGTGAACTATCAATCTTCAAAGTCAATCTATTATGAAATAAATCAAGATTACCAGAGGGTATCTAAGAATAGAAAAGTCCGATTACTTACCTTGTGCAAAGGGAGCACAAGGAACGCTCCTCCCCCACTCGCTTCTATGATAATGGCAACAAATCTGGGATTGACAGCACAAAAGGAACTATCCCAGGTCACTCGAGAAACCCGGATGTCATCGTAACACTGGTCATTTTTCACCGCTTGTCCAAATACATGCCGAAACTTGCTCTGTCGTACCACTCGCCTCATTGTGTCTGTGGAAGAGCAAAAAGTACATTAAAATCCAAGCAGAAAAAAATCAGAATATGGCATTTTGTCTGCTCTCCTAAAAAGTAGCCAAATGGCAAACCCAAATTTCCTTTAGCAGCACATACCCAGAGAAAATAAAATGCGTCAGGGAAAGAATTTCAAACAAATGAAAAGCTCCAAATTCAAGATCCAGAAACAGCTCATCAGTTTTAATTTCAGGAGAAAGATCAAAGCAAAAAATGAAGGAAAATTAGCCTTTCAGGGTTGGGTGGGAATTGAAAGATAATTCACTGCAACCTTCTCCTTTCATAGATAAGGAAACTCCAAAGAGAAGTTAACTGGTAAATCTGAAGCTAAAGCAAATCCCCCCAAAAGTTATGATACTGTGGCTTTTTCCTCAGTCTGCTGAGGTAATTTTTCAGTTTTTTAAGCATTTTCCCCAGACACTGGCTCTCTTGATGAGGACTGTGCCTGCTTACAAGAGTGTTTCCATAAGACCGGCTACGTGTAGTGGCAAATTCAAAGAGACATAAGCAACCATCCTTGTCTTCAAAATCCTTCCAACATAGGAATAATATCAGAGCAACTTAGAACAAGACTTCTGGTGCTAAGTGTTAGCAGGAGTCTGACTAAGGCACAGATAGGTCAAAAGCCAGGTCTTAGAAAAGAACAGCAAAGATTTAAATAGAAAGCAATGTGATAAAAGTGCTATTTAGGATGACAAGAGGTCTAACAGTAGCATATGGGATATATTAGATGGCAAGAAGCTATAAGCAAGGTGATGGCTGAACTGTGCCAGTAAACCAGCCTGAGAAAGTTCCAGAATGATTTTAGCAGTAGCAGTCAGACAGAGGAAAGGAAAAACTCAGGGAGGGGAAATGAAACCAGGGTGGGTTTTCATGTCAGAACTGATCATTCACCACAGCCACTTCCCAAGTAACCAGGGGACTTGGGAAAGGGGAAGCGACACCAAGCCGGGTGTTCCTGGGCTTCCTCATGGGTCACTTCAGACTCCAAATTCCACTAGGTATCCCCGAGACATGTGCAGTGAAAGCTTCATGCTTTGGGATCGCCAGGCCTCACCTGATCCAGGTTTCCTAAACTGCAACCAATATAATTTTCCTGTCTGCTAATATGCAGGACATCCTGTTCATATTGGCTAGGATAGAAGGGGCCTGGAGAAAACATAAGAGGAAGTGGAACATGGTCAAACCTGACAACTCAGCTGAAAACCAGTACTCCTGATCACCATGCATGGAGGAAGGTTAACACCTGTCTACTCATGCCAAATGGGACACGGTGGGCTGTTGCTAATTCCTTCCCTCTGATTCTCTTCCTCATGGCTCTGGGCCCACTGCTAAATGCAGAGGGAGATCATTTATACTTGCCAAAGCCTCCTTCTACCCTTCCAAGGCATGTGCAAAAGTGGCCTCTTTCCAAGCCTGGGGCATGTGGCCGGGCTGAGGCAACAAACGTTTGGCAGGCATCTGAGCACCCGTGTTCCTCAGCCCAGCTGTTGCCAGACCTTTCCAGCTGACTACCAGGACCATATATTTAGAGTATTTGGTAGAGGAGATGGCAAATGATTCGCTTCCACTTGGCCAGAGTCTGTCATTTGTAAAACAGCTTGAGTATTTCTCAAGTATGAATAGATAAGACAGCTTCCATGAGGTGGTGAAAACCAAAAGAAAGTCACATCCATATAAAAGTTAATGTACAGCCAGCTGGTCTCAGGATCCACTTCCCTATACAACCATCTGTACAACTTAGCAAAAGCTGGAATCCCCACCGGTATCTTCCAGCAAGTGTTTCAAAAGTTAACAGAGAAGAAAGGAAGGATTGCACCATATGTCAAAAAGTTACTGTTCATATATGAAGTTTTAACAGATTTAAAACATAAAAATCCCAACAGAAAGTTATACAAAGGACATGAAGAGGTAATTTACAAAAGAAATACAAATGACATTTATCTCCACTCCTTCCTGAAATCCTAATAAAATGCCAATAAAGGAATAAAAGTAGGTAACACCAAAGGACAAAAGAAAGAACACTGGAAAGAAGCCTACAAAAGAGTAAATGTGGGGGTGCCTGTCTGGCTCAGTGGGTGGACAGTGAGATTCTTAATCTCGGGGCTGTAAAAGTTCAAGCCTCATATTGGGTGTACAGATTACTTAAAAAAAAAAATCTTTAAAAAAAAGAGTAAACGTGACAAGAAAATCTGGGAAGACAGAAAGCGATCATGCACATGTAACTGACTGAGGTGTGAATGTTCTCCACTCAGCTGAGTGCCTCAGGAGAGGCTCACAAAAGGATGCCTGCCAAGGCCCACTGTGAAACCCCAGAGCACTCAGAAGAAAAGCTATCTCTAAAGACAGGGATGTGGAAAACAGGCTGCAGAGAAAACTGACTGAAAGTCTAAATTAAGAGGAGCCAGACACTCAGATACCCTCCCTCCAGTGCTGCACAATGAGGGGACTGCCCCACGCCAGCCTCAGCAGAAGCCAGGCTGCAGGCCCTGGATAAGACAACACCAAGCACAGATGAGCACAGATATGAGCAGGTACCACTGACAACCTGGTTCTGTACAGTGGAGCCTCGAGCCCTTGTTCCTGGGGCTCCCAGAACACCAGCTGCCTAGCCTAGATACCACCCACCCCACTGTGCAGAAGATGAGACCTAACCTTCCTCTGTGAGCTCCACCACTCAACCAGCCCCTCCACCCACACAAGGCATCAGGTCAGCTTTTTGTGCCTCCTTTGAAATGTGAATGGACATTTGAGGAGGGCCTTTAACTTAAAAAATAGAATTTTCCCTCTTTACTCAAATAGGCTAGATACCATCTAATCTCACCAACAACATCAAAATGAATATAAACATGTAAAATGCTTTGAATGTTCTCATTGAAAGACATTACGCAAATCTGCTGGCTGACGTCCATACTAAAATACCTTTTTAAAAGTCATTTCTATATTGCGCATAGTGACAACTTACTTTCATCCTAACCACATGCAGTCAGAATGATATACAGGTTCTTTTGCTACAACCATGGAGAAGAGTGTTAGCTACATAGCAGAGTAAGTGAGAAAAGACAGTAGTTCCAGAGCACTATGCTGACTGAAGCCAGGTATGTCCAGGTGCAGTTTGAAGGACAGTGTGAGCGCATTTACAACACGGTCACACCTGACCTGGGCTCAGCAGCCCACATGTGGCACAGCTGCTTTTGCTGTACACAATAGAGAAAAGCAATTTAGAGGGCAGGCTCCAGAGTCAGACAGCCCTGTGAGTGAGAAGCACAGCTGTATCATTTACTTCCTGGCCAAGTCAGTGTCAGATTCTCTATCTGAAAACGGGTATGATACATATGAAGTTGAAGCTATTATTAAATGAGCACTTGGTGTGGGGATTGTAGCAGGAGATTAATGTCAGAGCACCTTGTATGGTTAGAGACACATAACTACATGGTAAATGTCAGCTACTGTTATCATCCTAGAACTTGACATAAAGTCATTCAGATTAAGATCAGTTTTGCCACTTATGAGAGAAGTACTTAACCTTTCTGAGCTTCAGTTTCCTCTTCTATAAAATGAAGGAATTGATACCTATAATAATTCAAAAAATCATCTGACAAAGCCCAGGTCCAGATGCTTTCAACACTGCCACCGAAGCCTATCAAATATTTAAAGAATTAACACAAATTCTTACAAATTCTTCCAAAGAACAGAAGAGAACACCTCCAAACTAATTTTATGAGGCCAGTACTCTAATACCAAAATCAAAGAAAGATATCACAAGAAAACTACACCAATATGTCTTATGAATAAAGATGCAGAAATGCTCAACAAAATACTAGCAGAGCAAATCTAGCAACCTATAAAAAGGATTATACACCATGACCAAGTGGGACTTGTCCTAGAAATGCAAGGTAGGGTCAACATCTGAAAATCAAATAATGTAACATATCAATCAAATAAAAACAAACATCATATGATCATCTCACACAGATAAAAAGCATTTGATAAAATCCAACACTTTCATGATAAAAACACTCAACAAAGCAGGAATACCAGAAAACTTCCTCAAACTGATTAAAACAAAAACCCCACAGCTAACACAATATTCAATGATGAAAGATGCTTTTTCTCCCCAAGATCAAGAACCAGACAAGGATGTCTACTCTTGCCATTTCTATTCAGCAATGTGCTAAAGGTTCTAGCCAGGGTAATTAGACAAGAAAAAGAAATAAAAGGCATTCAGATTGGAAAGGAAGAAGTGAAACTATCTCTGAACATAGATGACATGATCTTACATATAGAAAATCCTAAGGAATCTACTAAAAAACTATTAGAATAAGTTCAGCAAGGTTGCAGGGTAAGAGATCAATACACAAGAATCAATTGTATTTCTATACACTCTTAACAATCCGAAAATGAAATTAAGAAAACAATTCCATTCACAGCAGTATCAGAAAAAATAAAATACTTAGGAATAAACCTAACCAAGAAGGTGAAAGACTTGTACACTGAAAAATACAAGACACTGCTGAAAGAAGTTAAGCACCACAATTAAATGGAAAGACATCTGGTGCTAATGGATCAGAAGACTTAACATTAACATAACAATACTCCAGGAAGCCTGGCTGGCTCAGTTGGTAGAGCATAGGACACCTGATCTCAGGGTTGTGAGTTCAACCTCCCATGGTAGGGATGGAGCCTACTTTAAAAAAAAAAAAAAAAAAAAAAAAAGCAATACTCCCCAAATTGATCTACAGATTTAATGCAATCCCTATCAGAATCTCAGCTGACTTCATAGAAATTAACAAATTCTAAAATTCATACGGAATTGCAAGGGAACCCAAAATAACCAAAACAACCTTGAAAAAGAACAGATTGGCAAGATCCATACTTTCTGATTGCAAAACTTACTACAAAGCAATGAAAATCAAGATAGTGATGTACAAGAAGGACAGATATACAGATCAATGGAATGAAATTCAAAGTCCAGAAATAAATTCATACATCTTTGGTCAAGTGATTTGCAACAAGAGTGCCAAAACCATTCAATGAGGAAAGAAAAGTCTTCAACAGAAGGTGCTGGGACCACTGGACAGCCACTACAAAAGAAGTTGGACCCTGACCTACACCTTACAAAATAATTACTTCAAAACGGATCAAAGACATAATTGTAAAAGAATTAAAACTATGAAACTCTTGGAAGAAAACACAGAAGTAAATCTTCATGACCTTGGATCTGACAAAGGATTCTTAGATATGACACCACCAAAAGCATAAGCAACAAAATAAAAAGATAAACTGGATTTTATCAAAGTTAAAAACCTTTGTGATTCAAAAGATACCATCAAGAAAGTGAAAAGACAATCCACCAGAATGGAAGAAATTTTTTGCAAATCATATATCTGATAAGGCACCTCTATCTAGAATATATAAGAATTCCTACAATTCGGGTGCCTGGGTGGCTCAGTTGGTTGAGTGAATGCCTTCGGCTCAGGTCATGATCCCGGGGTCCTGGGATCAAGTACCTGGTTGGGCTCCCCTGCTCTGCGGGGAGCCTGCTTCTCCCTCTCCCTCTGCCTGCCACTCCCCATGCTTGTGCTCTCTCTCTGTCAAATAAATAAATAAAATCCTAAAAAAAAAAAAAAAAGAATTCCTACAATTCAATAATAGACAAATAATCCAATTTAAAGAGGAGCAAAGAACTTGAATAGATATTTTTCCAAATCAGATATACAAATGTCCAATAAGCACATGAAAAGATACTGCACATCATTAGTCATTAAGGAAATTTAAATCACAACCACAAAGAAATACCACTTCATGCCCACTAAGATGGCTAGAATCAAAAAGTCAGAGAGTTAACGGGTGTTATGAGGATGCAGAGAAATCAGAACTCTCATACACTACTAGCGGAATATAAAATGGTAGAGCTGTCCTGGAAAGCAGTTTCACAGCTTTTGAAATGATTAAACAGTTACCATATGACCCAGAAATCCACTCCTAGAAATACACCCCAAAGAATTGATATTCAAACACATATTTATATGTGAATGCTCTTGGCAGTATATTCACAGTAAGCCAAAGAGAAGAAACAACCCATAGGTTGGAGACTCATTAGATGAATGGGAAAACAAAATGTGGTATACCCATACAGTGAAATATTATTTAGCAATAAAAACGAATGAAGTGGTAATACACACTACAACTTGAGGAAATTTAAAAATATTATGCTGAGGGTGCCTGGGTGGCTCAGTTGGTTAAGCGACTGCCTTCGGCTCGGGTCATGATCCTGGAGTCCCGGGATCCAGTCCCACATCGGGCTCCCTGCTCAGCAGGGAGTCTGCTTCTCCCTCTGACCCTCTTCCCTCTCGTGCTCTCTATCTCTCATTCTCTCTCTCTCAAATAAATAAAATCTTAAAAAAAAAAAAAATATTATGCTGAGTAAATCACAAAATCCCAACCACAAAAGTCTACATATTATGATTCCATTCATATAAAGTCCAGAATAGGCAAATTGACAGATAAAGTAAATTAGTGGTTGTTTGGCAGGGGGTGGGGAAGGAAGATGACAACAAGGGAATAAAAAGTTACAGCTAACAAGTACAGGGTTTCTTTCTGAAGTGATGAAAATGTTCTAAAATCAACTGTGGTAATAGCTGTATATACCTGTGAATACGTATACTAAAAACCATTGAACTGTATGTTTTAAACGGGTGAACTGTATGGTTATGTGAATTATAACTGACCCTTGAACAACATGGGTTTCAACTGCACGGGTGCACTTGCAGATTTTTTTCAATAAATACAGTACAGGACTGTAAAATGTATTTCCTCTTCCTTATAATTTTCTCAGTAACACTTTCTTTTCTCTAGCTTACTCTACTGTAAGAATACAGACTATAACATTTAACATATAAAATATGTTAATTGACTATGTTACCGGTAAGGCTTCCAGTCAACAGTAGGCTGTTAATAGTTAAGTTTTTGGGAGTCCAAAGTTATATACAGATTTCTGACTGCACAAGGGGTCAGTGCCCCTAACCTCCATGTTGTTCAAGGATCAACTGTGTATCTCAACAAAGCTGTTTTTAAAAATATCTGCAAAGTACCTAGCATAGACTCTGAAGCATAGTGAGCACTGTCCAGTAAGTGTTAGCCATTATTATGGAAGAGTCCCCTAATAGGTTTCTCTACCTGAGGGGAAAAGAGCTAATCAATTCCCTACTGATTATGGGCCAAGAGTATAACTTCACGCAAGAGAACTAGCATCAGTTATCATGCACCGTTTACAAAGTTTTATGTTCTCCTACCTTAGCACAGTATTTACTACATTTCAATTTCCCCCCAAGGGAAAAAATAAGATCTATCTCAACTTCTCAACTCCCCTGCATTATCAAATGGCATTAGTGTTTCACTGTTTTTTTAAATATTCAGCTATGAATTTCCAAATTAAGATGTCATTTCATCCAACCTTGGGAATTTTTGTTAAATAATCTTATCCTAAATTATACAACTAAAGTATCCCCCAAAACTAAAACACTTTATAAAGAAATCTAATTTTCAATTAAATTAAAAAGAATAAATGAAAAAATCCTAAACTAATACAATAGACACAAAGTCCAAGGAAATACTAGGTATAATTTTAAATTTCTTTGCAGAGTCCAATCTTGGAGAAGTTGCCTGCTCATTAGGTCTTTCAAGTACAAACTCTTAAAAATGCATAGGGCCTTTTCTTTGCAATTGTAGGATCAGCAGCAGCAGTAGAGGGAGAAGATGTAGCAATAAGTCATTCACTAAGCAAATCAAAGAAAGAAATGTTTACAAACTTCAAAATAAATTGACTTTAGATGTGAGAAAATGCAACATGGTTTTTAATTTCCACAAAATGTAGGAATTACAAACCTTACTTAAGGCCTTATAATATGAAAGTTATTATTCTACCCACAAATCTAACAAGACTGGGACTATCCTAAAATGGATTTCACTGTAATAAAAACTGATGTCTTTGAAAGACAACGTAAGAACACGTTGAGAGCAGAGGCTCAACTATGAAATGCTCTCTCTGGGATTTAGTTGAAACACCTACTTTATTTTATTTTAATTTTTATTTTTTAAAGATTTTATTTATTTATTTGACAGAGACAGCGAGAGAGAGAACACAAGCAGGGGGAGTGGGAGGGGAAGAAGCAGGCTTCCCGCTGAGCAGGGAGCCCAATGCGGGGCTCATTCCCAGGACCCAGGGATCATGACCTGAGCTGAAGGCAGACGCTTAACGACTGAGCCACCCAGGCGCCCCTATTTTATTTTTAAAGATTTATTTATTTATTTGAGAGAGAGATCACGAACAGGGGGAAGGGCAGATGGAGAAGCAGACTCCCTGCTGAGCACGGAGTCCAACACAGGACTCGATCCCAGCAACCCAGGATCATGACCTGGGCTGAAGGAAGATACTTAAGCGACTGAGCCACCCAGGTGCCCCTCAAACCCCTACTTTAGAAACATGGGCAGTCATCTCTACTGCCCAAGTCACCAAGTAATACTGAAGGACAGGAAAGAGGGTTAGGTCTTGACTGTCCAGTGACTACCATAATACATTTTTTTTTAATTTTTTAAATCTTTCCTGTGGTTGCCATGCTGCATTTATAATCCCCAAGACTTACTTATCTTGCAATTGCAAGTCTGTACTTTTGGATCACCTTCACTCATTTCATCCACCCCCCTCCCCCAACTTCTGGCAATCACTGTTCTGTTCTGGGGTTTTTTTGTTTGTTTTTGTTGTTGCTGTTAAAGTGGGGCATCTGGGTGGCTCAGTCAGTTAGGCATCGGGTTCTTGATCTCAGCTCAGGTCAAGATCTCAGGGTCGTGAGATCAAGCCCCATGTTAGGCTCTGTGCTCAGCGGGGAGTCTGCCTGAGATTCTCTCCCCCTCCCCCAGCCGTGTGCACACACTCTCTAAAATAAATAAATCTTTAAAAAAAAATAATGTAAGTGATATCATACAGTATTTCTCTGTCTGACTCATTTCACTTAGCATAATACCCTCAAGATCCACCCATGTTGTCACAGATGGCAGAATTTCTTTTTATGACTGAACAATATTCTACCATATATGCATACACATACATATTTATATACATACATACATACGTTATATACATATATTCAACAGATGAACTGAAAAGATGATGTATGTGTGTATATATACACACACATACACACACATATACATATACACATACCACATCATCTTTATCAATTCATCTGTCGAAGGCACAGGTTGTTTCCAATTTTTGCTATTGTAAATAATGCTATAATGAACATGAGGGTACATATGCCTTTTCAAGTCAGTGATTTCATTTCCTTTGGATAAACACCCAGAAGTGGAATTGCTGGATCATAAGGTAATTTTAATCTTTTGAGGACCCTCCATAATAGTTGCACAAATTTACATTTCCACAGAGATTTCTACTGAGTTGATAATATACTCCTGTTTTTGCTTCAAATAAAACCTAAAAGCTGACTATTGACATTCACAATACTTAATAGCTCATCTAAGGAAACAAAAAAAAATTTTCTTTACATGTTGAGTGATCATCCAAACTAAGAACAAGCTGTTAAAAATAAGGTCTATCTTGGGGCGCCTGGGTGGCTCAGTCGTTAAGCATCTGCCTTCGGCTCAGGTCATGATCCCAGGGTCCTGGGATCGAGCCCCAGATCGGGCTCTCTGCTCAACGGGAAGCCTGCTTCTCCCTCTCCCACTCCCCCTGCTTGGGTCCCCTCTCTCTCTCTGTCTCTCTGTCAAGATAAATAAATAAAAATTCTTAAAAAAAAATAAGGTCTATCTCTATGGTTTAGGGACTTATTTTCTTTTAAAGATTTTATTTTTAAAAGTAATCTCCATACCCAACATGGGGCTTGAACTCACAACCCTGAGATCAGGAGTTGCACACTCTACCGACTGAGCCAGCTAGGTGCCCCAAACTTATGTGTCAGAGGAAAGTTTGCAAAAAATCATACTCAGAATAAAACTTGCGTATTACAGTCAGTTAATAATCCTCAACCTCTAGGAGAGTGTAATGTCTTAAGGTACTGCCAAGTTATACCTAGAAAATTTATTTCATAGGCCATATAAGAAATGTGTTGCGTGTTAGGACGAAAAAATGTAGACAAGACAGGGTGTTTATACTGTAATAGTACCAAATAAAATACACTCAAAACACCTGAGTAAATGTTACTACATTTTCTCTATTCTGTCTACTTCCATCAATCTCATAAAAAATGACCACAATTTTGACATTTTCCTGTTTATTGAGAAGTTATCTGTTTAAAGATTCCAGCAGATGTATTTCTATGGTTCATATGAAAGGAAACACATCCTGCTAGGAACACATACAGGAAAACCCCTACTAGGAGCAAAATCCTGCCCAGCACATTTGCTGAGACTATTCCAGAGCATCAATTACTCCAGTGCTCACAGAGTGTTCCCTTGCCAGCAGCAACCGCAGGAAGACTCCAGAATGTCCCAAGAGGGAAAGAACATGTTCCCTCTAAGTTGCTGCTTTAATGGCAGGCACTTTTCAATGTGAGAGAGATCGGATGCATTATTTAAAAGAAAATGACAGGGGCGCCTGGGTGGCTC
Source organism: Callorhinus ursinus (assembly GCF_003265705.2). Lineage (NCBI taxonomy): Eukaryota > Metazoa > Chordata > Mammalia > Carnivora > Otariidae > Callorhinus > Callorhinus ursinus. The sequence goes on along the minus strand of NW_027397103.1, from coordinate 1,010,351 downwards.
AGTCGGTTGAGCGTCTGCCTTCGGCTCAGGTCATGATCCCAGGGTCCTGGGATCGAGCCCCGCATCAGGCTCCCTGCTCCGCAGGAAGCCTGCTTCTCCCTCTCCCACTCCCCCTAGCTTGTGTTCCCTCTCTTGCTGTCTCTGTCAAATAAATAAATAAAATCTCAAAAAAAATAAATAAATAAATAAAAGAAAAAAAAAATAAAAGAAAATGACAGGTAAGATCATGGATGAGGAAACATATGTCCTAAAATGAGCTATTTAAATGGCAATACGAACAGCTAAAATTGCTTTTAGGAACCTGAAAATGGAATATGTAAGCCTATGTAGAATACACATTCACAAGAGAGCAGACACCCAAAGCAAATATGGGAGGTGCTATGATTAAATACAAAAATTCAATATTCATCATTTCTGGATATGAGATGGCTGAGCTGTTTTGAAGTCTCTTAAATAAAATCTACCAGTGACACTCGAATTCATCTAACAAATCATTTTAACCGCAGCCAATTCTTTAACAGATTCATATGTGACACATTCCAAGAAAAAATATGCCTAATTTACCTACTTTAATAGAAGTTGTTTTAAAAAGGAAGAAAAAAGACCACATGCAACATTTCTTATAAAGCACAACAGAAAGTCAGATACACAAAAGACCTCATACACAGCAGCTATGGCTAAAAGAGATGTGGACTCCACTAATGACATGTAGATGCTGGAAAAAAAATGTTTTGTTTTTTTTTTCCTAGAAAAATAGCTGACCACTTAAGACAACTGACTGCAAGTATGGAACAGCCTTGATGTTGATTCAATTTATTTTGACATCGAGAATGGTAAGAACAAAGGGGGGAGGGAGTTCACCCTCATTCCTGCCTTCCAAGTAGTTTCGTCCCATTACCATTATTCATCCAAGTAATAGGCAAGATACCAAGAAGGAGGCATCAATTATAAATGTACTTTGTTTCGATTCAATGACCCATTACCCATTATCATTTTAGTTTTTAAATCTTTCCAGGAATGATAAAAAAGAAAACACAAGTAAGATCCACCAAGAAGCATCCAGGCTCAGTCCTCACAGAAGCCTGGAGTGGAAAAGGTTCCAAAGCTCAGCAATTCCAGGCCCTTCATCTTCGGCACAGAAACATTATGTGACTTGCCCGGAGATAAAAAGACTTCTAGAGAGACACAACGACCTTGAACCACAAAGTACAGGGCAGTTCAACTTTCCACCCCCTGAACTTTCATACTTTTTCAATGGTAAACTCCCCATCATACATACAATTTGGCTTTCCCATGTCAGCCAATATGCCACTCAGAGCTCTTTTGTGGGGTGCTGCCTCCACAGTTCGCAGTTCCACTTGGCCTATTTGTGCAATTTTTAAATATGAAATTGCATTTTGCTCACATTTTATAAAATATAGGAACTGGTTGTAAACACTCAAAGACAAAGACAGAGAGACAAACAGCATTAACATGCCAAAGGAAGCAAATCTTTACTTTTGATTGAAAATCCTTAGGCTTTATGCCAGAGGGCTAAGCGCTCTCTGGTCTAAGAGAACAGCACAAGAGGACATGCATAAAAAGCTAGAAATCCATATATCAAGGACAATTTCTAACAGGTTTATACTTTTTAAAGCTTTCTAAGAAAAGAACTCTTACTTTTACCTTTTGCAATTTTGTAGTCATTTTACGAACCCGTTACAGAGAGAAGCTAGGGATTCCTGATGGTGACATAAACACTGATGACTTGGAGTAGAATGGGAAGCTATGAAAGTGACTGCTAAAAATGAAGTCTGATGAGAAATGAAATGAGCTGTAGAACATAAATCAAATCACCACAAGGTACACTTCAAACATCTCACACTTTCATGTCAACTATAGCTCAATAAAGCCAAAATTTTAAAAATGAAATCAGCATATGAGCAGCAAAATAGCAACATATAAAGATCCTAAATGCAAAAAATAAAAATCTTCAAATTAACTCCCACACTTGAATTAGAGACCCTTTATCAACTAAAAGATGCCCTAACAGGGCCTGTAACTTACTTATAATAAATAATAATGACATTACAGAAATTGTATGGGTGCTAAAACACGAGTTATAAGGTTTTAGGGGTCCTCTCTGGCTCTTCAATGACAGAAATATATTTTTGTTACTGCACTATCAAAATAAGAGATTTTTTTCCTATGATCATGTGCAAGGATGATGTGTTTACTATGCCTCATATTCTCCCAATTTGCTGCTTATCACCAGCATCTTCATAAACACAGTCACCTCTCCCCAGCCCTGGAGCTTTGAAAAAGAATTGCGTAAGAAACCTCCCTCACAGAGCCAGAGAGGCAGGCACTACCGGCCCAGAGAACACTGTGGATGGGATTCAGAGGCTGCACCATCTCCCTCAAGGGTACCACAGGAGACTAGTCTCAGAAGCTGAAACTCTTCTCATCAAAGAGCCAAATTAATCCAAGAGTTCTCATAACAACTGCAGAACTTTTGCAGACATGACTGACCCAGCAAGCTCACTTAAAAATTAATGATGAATGTGTTTCGAAATACTCTCTATACCTACGACCTACTTCTCTTATCAACAACTGGTAAAAAGCACACTGTATGATTGTTCAAACTTGCTAAGTCTGTTTCTCCCACTAAGTCAAATGGAGTTACTCCTGTAATTCTTTGCCACTAAACTTGTACCAGGAAATGAAATTACTGGATTCCCGGATCTTTTGGGGGTTTTTAAAAGACATTTTTATGAAGACCTTCATAAGGGTAGTCATAGGCAAAACTAGCAATGTCAAAAAACAAAGTAATCACCTTTCACTGAAGAATCTGTCTTCCCTTTTTAATACCCTGTACCCTGGGCAGTGACTAAACATACACTCCTAACAATGTTTCAAGGGAACAGCAATATAGAGTGGGAAAACTCTGGCTTAGATGCAACACGCAAGTTTATCCTGGCACAGTTACTTAACCACTAAATCATTTTTGTCTTACGGCTGTTGGTTTCTTCATCTACAAAATGGGCAACTACCATGTTATTATTCTAGGGATCCTATTGTAATCTGAAGCCTACAAATGGATACAAAATGCTTATTTCATTGGGATCCAGTCCACAACCCTCTAATAAATGGCACACAATTCACTGAGAACTCAATTACTAGCACTCACAGGGTTATACACACAACACATACACTCAGCTGTGAATGCTGAGTAGATCTTTAATCCTTGTCATTCATCATTCATTTATTCAAATATTTATTGAGCTTTGATCATGTGCTTGGCATCATGCTAGACATGGCAGACACAATGCTGAGCAAGGAGACCCAGCCCTAGCTCTCATGCAGCTTACAATCTGCTGGAAGACACACATCATAATCAAATATTCACCCTAACATTAATGTGCTGCTGTGACAAATGTTGGGATACAGAAGTGCAGACAGAGGAGTCAACAGCCAGGGCAAAGAACCACCTCTTAGTAGTAGCTTCAAAGAGCCTTCTCTCGGGACGCCTAGGTGGCTCAGTTGGTAAAGAATCTGCCTTCGGGGTACGTGCACCCCAATGTTTATAGCAGCAATGTCCACAATAGCCAAACTGTGGAAAGAGCCAAGATGTCCATCGACAGATGAATGGATAAAGAAGATGTGGTATATATACACAATGGAATATTATGCAGCCATCAAAAGGAATGAGATCTTGCCATTTGCAACGACGTGGATGGAACTGGAGGGTGTTATGCTGAGTGAACTAAGTCAATCAGAGAAAGACATGTATCATATGACCTCACTGATATGAGGAATTCTTAGTCGCAGGAAACAAACTGAGGGTTGCTGGAGTGGTGGGGGGTGGGAGGGATGGGGTGGCTGGGTGATAGACATTGGGGAGGGTATGTGCTATGGTGAGCGCTGTGAATTGTGCAAGACTGTTGAATCACAGATCTGTACTTCTGAAACAAATAATGCAATATATGTTAAGAAAAAAAAAAGAAGAAGAAGTTAGCAGGAGGGGAAGAATGAAGGGGAGTAAGTCGGAGGGGGAGACGAACCATGAGAGACAATGGACTCTGAAAAACAAACTGAGGGTTCTAGAGGGGAGGGGGATGAGGGGATGGGTTGGCCTAGTGATGAGTATTAAAGAGGGCATGTTTTGCGTGGAGCACTGGGTGTTATGCACAAACAACGAATCATAGAACACTACATAAAAAACTAATGATGTAATGTATGGTGATTAACATAACAATAAAAATTTAAAAAAAAAGAATCTGCCTTCAGCTCAAGTCATGATCCCCAAGTCCTGGGATCGAGTCCTGCATTGGGCTCCTTGCTCAGCAGGGAGCCTGCTTCTCCCTCTGCCTACCTCTCCCCCTGCTTGTTCTGTTTCTCTGACAAATAAATAAAATCTTAAAAAAAAAAAAAGCCTTCTCTCTACAAGTAGGGTGTTTGAAAAGAGAAAAAAATAGGGAAAAATTCAAATTATTTATTGTCCCTTTTCAGATTACTAACTGGAGTCATGGCTTTAAAATTAAGTACTCTGCCCACAGACATACCCAGAGCTTGAAGGTAAACATACTGAGCATGCAATTTCAAAATGAAATTAACACTATTTAAATATAAATCTATGTCTCCACAATTTTCAGACATCCTATAGAAATAGGAAAGTATAACTCTTAAAAATCTTACCACCTTAGGGCAAATCACTTTGTCTGATCCTTTTTGGTAAAAATACAAACTATTTCCTTATCTGCACACCTCTCTTCAAAAGGAGTAGGGGACAAAAACCCCACAGAATATCAATATCTACAACAAACTACAAGAAACAGGCAGGTGTAATTTCACTGAGGAAAATGCAGTTACTAGCAAATAAATACTTTCCCACCATCCACTACCTTCCAAAGACCTCAGTTCTTGAGGAAAAATTATCATACATCCCATTTCACCAATAAAATGAAAATACCTCCAGGGAAGTGAGACAAACAAATAAAGCCCTCTTTGAGGAGGAAACAGTTGGGCTAAGTATTTGGGGAGTGAATATTCTATTACAAGAAGCTTTTAGTAGCCTTAGCTGGCAAAACTATAACACAACCCCCAAATCTATTTTCCTTCCAAACTGTACGAAGATTTGAAAAGAAAATCACAGTCAATTCTTTATGTTAAATTAACTGGACTGCATAATAGAACTAAAAGAGAAATGCTATATGCCTCAAAAGAAAGTAGGAAGAATCCTCAAAAGAAAGTAGGAAGAATCCTCTTTAAAGCATTTTGGGTAGAAGACGAGCATAAAGATCAGGGGGCTTCCCATCCCTAATACTCTTTTAAAAGACTGCATTTATAAGGGACAAGCAAAAAAAAACATTTATAGTTAGTAGTAATCTCTAAAACCTGCCAGAAATACACACACACACACACACACACACACACGCACGCACACAAATGCAATTACAAAACTTTTTTTTTTTTTTAAAGGTAGTCTCAATGCTCAATGTGCTATTTGAACTCATGACTATGAGAACAAGAGTCAATGGCTCTGGACACCTAGGTGGCTCTGGACACCTAGATGGCTCAATCGGTTAAGCATCTGACTCCATTTCTGCTCAGGTCAGGATCTGAGGGTTGTGAGACTGAGCCACAGCAGGCTTCCTGCTGGGTGTGTTGCTGCCTAAGATTCTCTCTCCCCCTCTCCCTCCCCACCTCCCTGTGTGGGCACGCCCTCTGGAGCTCTCGCTCTATTAAAAAAAAAAGAGAGAGAGAGAGTCATATGCTCTACCAACTGAGCCACCCAGGCGCCCCTACAGAACAATTCTTATGATATGATCACTTATCACAACTACAAAACAATTCTTTCTTTATGATCACATATCACAATTACAAAACAAATTTTTTGTGATCATGCATCACTAATACAATATAAACCAAAGCCTATGGTTTTTCAAATTTTAATAATGCACAAATGAGGGCACCTGGGTGCCTCAGTTAAGAGACACTTAACTTTGGCTTGGGTCATGATCCCAGGGTCCTGGGATCGAGTCCTGCATTGGGCTCCCTGCTCAGCGGTAAGCCTGCTTCTCCCTCTCCCTTTGCTGCCCCCTTGCCTGTGCGCTCTCTCTCTGTGTCACATAAATAAATAAAAATCTTTTTCAAAAAAATGCACAAATGAACCCCCAAATGACTCAACAGCTGGAATAGTACACAATTTGCCCTATCTTAATTTACCCAGTTCTTGTCAATTTCTCAAGTCAAATGAAGGCAAACACATTAAAACCTTGGAGCCCAGGAGCCCCTGAAAAGGGCTGATAGCTGTTCTGTGATTCCCCTGGGGCTGGCCTGAAGGCCCCTCAGGATCCACTGGGGACACTTAACAGGCAGTCAGTGCATTAAAGGATAAGAAACTTGAGAGGAAAAAGACAGGAAAGGGAAGCTCAATTTTTTCCATGTCTACCTTAACTTCAAATCCTCATCTTGATACAAATTATGGTTCTTCTCATATCTCATCAAAAACTCCCAAGATGAAAGCATGCTTCCACTGGGATGTTACTTCAATTGCTTCTAAAATCAAAGCTGCTCACCAAATTACAAAACAAAGACCTGAAAACCCTAAGCTACCAATATTTTCAATGTACTCGAGAAGTCAGTTAAGTAAATTTGCAATGAAGTACCAATATGTAATGTCACCATTTTTCATCAGAATTCATGCTCTAAATAACCAGAGCTCCAAAATGTGCTTTGCAAATAAAACATATTTCAATAAACATGTACATAAACACACACACTTTGCTTACAGTATTTATAATGAAAATTATGGAGTTGGATTACCGTTAAATAATTTAATAAGCAAATGTTTACAATTAGTAATCCTTCCACACCACAGAAAACGTCCCCTTCATTACTTTCATCTTCTAGCAAAATGGGAAGACTGACCATCTCTATCACAAGTGTATCACGTAAAACTGAAATTCAATTATTCAACTAACATTTATTGGACACCTACTGTGTGCCAGGCAGCATGCTGGGAATGGAGGCACAGAAAATGTAGGCTATTCTCTGCCTTTAAGGAATGTGAGAGATAGCGGTATTAGTGTTTATTTTCACAAAATGAAAATTAATTCCATACAGATATTTATTTTTAAATTTCTACTCATTTAACCCAAAATATAATTCATATTAGCAGAGAAATCATTAACACTAGTGACACTCACAAATTACATTTTCATTTACCTTTGTAACTCCATATCTAAACTATATTTATATTTTACATACATAGAATATATATTCTATTACCATGACTTCCCACAATCTGGGCCATTTCCTCTATCCATCTTAAACTACTCCTCCTCTATTACACCTGTTCCAAATCAGCCAAGTGCTATTTTATACACCCTTAGGGCCTCAACCCCATGTCCCATAGATACTGACTCTCCAACACCTTGTCCTCTCAACTCCCACGGAGCTCAGTCCCCACATGGAATTCAGTATCGAGAATTATACACTTGAGGGGCACCTGGATGGCTCTGTCAGTAGAGACACGACTCTTGATCTCAGGGTTATAAGTTTGAGCCCCACATTAGGCATAGATACTACTTAAAAAAACAAAAACAAAAACAGGAGTTATACACTTGAGGACTAGAGGAAGCTTGTAACATTTTTTAAACTATTACACATTTTAAAAGCAAATAAAATACTTAATACATAAAAATGTTTGAATGAGTTCTTGGAAACCAGACAATCCAAACCCTTCAAAGAGGCAACAACAAAAAGAGAGGTCAATTATTTCTCATTGTTTGAAGGGGCTTTTGGTAAGAGTTTATAAGGGACTAGAAATATAGAGACCAGTGCCTAGCTCTGGCCAGTACAAGCCGACCCAATTTACAGACATTACCCTGCCCTGATCCATTTCTCAAAGGTCAGAAAAACCAAGTCATTGCTAAAACTTAATACCCTTTCAAGAGCAGTTTCCAAAAGGAAAGAGAAAGAAAAAGAGACCATGAATATTTCAGGAAAAAAAAAAACTTAGCAGATTAACTGTTTTAGAGGTAACAGGAAGAACTTTTCAAAAGCAGGCAAGGCTTCTTCCTGATTCCAGGTATCAAGAGCTAGCCTCTCTATATGGGCTCTCCCTGATCCCACGTCTTAGTTCAACTTTCCCCTTGAAACCTTGTTGCGCTAACTGAATGCCAAAATTTCAGAGAGATGATCTATTAATAGGAATATTCCTTTTTAAAAGTATTAATATTGGGGTGCCTGGGTGGTTCAGTTGGTTAAGCGTCTGACTCTTGATTTCAGCTCAGGTCATGATCTCAGGGTCATGAGATCAAGCCCCGGGTCTGGCTCCATGCTCAGTGTGGTACATGCTTAAGATTCTCTCTCCCTCTCCCCACTCTGCACTCTCTTAAAAAAAAAAAAAAAATTAACAACAATAAAAATATTAATATTGTATCTCTGAAAGGCTAAAGGAATGTGAGGAAAATAATATAATTAGAGCCCACAGTCATCCTAGCACTGATTAACAGTGGTGGCCTAGTAGTGACTGTGGCCATCCAGGAACACATTAGTAGAAATGAATTTGAACCATTTGCTTTACTATCTTGAGGGAGATCAGCTTAACCAGGGGAGTCAAAGCTTCAAATGAAGGAGGATGAAGCCTGTGGAGGGTTGCCGGGGCAGGAGGCCACCAGATGCCAGGATAGGCTGGTGGGGGTAGAACATGGTTCCTTTCCTCTGTTTCACAGAACTCCACTATCACCATTAAAAGGTGAAAAACCTGTGCTGCAAATTAAACAGATTTCTTCAGTCTAGGCTGGGAACTTACCACCCACCACCTAGAATACTGAATCTATACCATAAATGCCATCTGAGTTCCAAATAACTGAGTTCAACTTTGGAACACAACTCTGGGGCGAGGACTGAATGTACCCAGTGCCTGCAAAACAGAAACTGTATCTGGGCTCTCAACCATTCAGTCTTAGAAAACCACATGCTTCACAACCATCCCTTGCAGGTGACACATATTATTTGTTCCACTTGACAATTTCAGCCCAGTTGTATGCCAGGTATCTCTATGCAGTCTAAGAACAAAATGAAACTCAGAGTACTAAAAGAACCAAAACTTCTAACTTATCTTTTCCTACAGTAGCACTGTGAAGCAGCAATGGCTCGGATAAGAGAGAAAGCCTAAGATGACTCTATTTCTAAAACAGACAACATGCATCCTATTAAATACCACCCGAAAGAGCTACGGCCTGCACTCGTTGGCTGAGACCCCTCTCTTGCTTGCCAAGAAAAACTAGGATGACAATGTTAAGCTAAAGACACTGCTAACCACAAAATTAATTCACCACCTAGCTTGTAAAGTGACGGGTCTCCCAATAAATCCTTCCGTTTAAGGGAGAGGACAGCCCAAATTTACATGTGTTTCTTGGTCACACACACGCAGCATCTGAGTTTTTATATTTTAAGTCAGGCTCAATTCTTTAAGTTCCTAAGAATGAAAGGAATTAGAATCTTTAACTAGAAAAGAATGCTTGACCGTTATGGAAAGGAATTTAAGTATCTTTCATATGAAGTAAGCAAACAATGGTGATTAAACATTTGTCCTAAGGAGGAGGTGCTTTGTGAATTCTGTCAAGAAGCCCTACAATATCAAGAGTGGAAAATACCCCCTTCAAAGGCTGCACTCTCCCAACACTTCCTTTCCCACATGTTTATGGCCTTTCACAAAACTGAAAAACTACATCTCTGTTCATTCAGGATGAAGACCTCAGCAGTTCTCAGAATATGGGGACACGCATCTGACCCCATAATGGGGCAAAGAAGGCTCTTGCACCAAACTGCCCTGTGCCCAGATTCCCAGTTTGTCTTGGTCCCTTGGAGCCAGAATGATCATACTGTGAAGCTGTGATCAACTTCTGCTAATCCTAAGGGGTTTTCACTATGCCTGTTACAATCTGTGTAGTTCCAGTACCCAGCATGTTGCTCCTGTCAAAATTAGCATTTTCATATGCATATGGTCTAATAGTGCCGATTATTCTGGCAAGACAAAATGCAAAGGCACCTTTGCATTGTTAATTGGTCTTTGAAACTTTTGAGATAAACACCTACAACCACTGTTTACTAACGGTCAGAGTATAAGATTGAGGAAATAGAAAGGGATTTTTTACGTTAAAACTAAGAAATCAAATCTACCAAAGGCTTATCCAAGAGATTCAGTGTATTTTTAAGTTCCCCAAAAATGCATCTAAAAAAACCTGAAATTCTGGACCAATCTTCATAGTGTAAATAAATACATGCACAATCTAAAGATGTTGAGAAAAGACACAAACATTGGTACAAACTACTGATAGCAGTGATAAACCGAAGAGGCAAACTGTGAGTAATCTGGCAAAAGACCATGGTGGAAGGTTAAGAGGGAGCTGGTGCATTCGGTCAAGGACTAAAAAGAGAAAGTACATCAGGTTCACACTGTTTAAAAAAAAAAAAAATTCACAAGACACTATAAATCAACATAACCAACTCTAAAAATGAATTTCACAAGACACATGGAAGGAGGTGGAAGGCAGTTGGGGGAAGAGGGATGGAACAGTTAAGTTCCTGATCTTGGGCAAGTCTCTCATATTCCTATGACAATAGTCCCTTCAACTGTTAAGAGGAATAAACCAACAAGGTACTTTCCGCTCCGGCTGTGATTCAGAATCACCAGGGAGCACAAGCCCAGGCAGATGTTATTTATAAAGGTCTACAGCTGATCCTCATGGATAGTCAAGAATGAAGACCTCTGGGGGCGCCTGGGTGGCTCAGTCAGTTAAGCATTGGCCTTTGGCTCAGGTCATGATCCTGGGGTCCTGGGATGGAGCCACGTGAATCGGGCTCTCTGCTCAGCGGAAACCTGCTTCTCCCTCTCCCTCTCCCTGCTGCTTCCCCTGCTTCTGCTCTCTCGCTCTCTGACAAATAAATAAATAAAATCTTAAAAAAAAAAAAAGAATGAGGAACTCTGGAATTGAGAAATAATCTCCCAAACACCCTAAAATGATATATTCTTAAAAAGGTAGTAAGATACTGGTGCTATATATGATCCATTTTCATAATTAATGTAGGCAATTTCATGACCAGAGGGGGAGGATATGTATTGTGAAATTATTGCCTTCAGTCATACAAAATATAAGCCCCCCTTATATCCATCTGTATTCCACTTTCTCTCACTCTGACCTTTGCATTAATTTGACTTAATTTCTCTTTACTGTGGCAAAGAGGAGGAACCATTTTTGTTATTAATGTGAAATTTAAATGACAGGCCCAATTTAACATCCCATGTAGCTACTGAGGCTCTTTCCCACACAGAACATTAGTTTATCACAACACTGCCATTCACATTATAACCAGATGAGGGTCTCAAGCACCGCAGTGCAATCTCTTTCCAAACCCTAAAAAGGTATCGATCTCTTCCAGGAACTAAACATTTTTCCTTAAAATATACAGACAGATTGAATACAATGGAGGTCTGAATAAGAGAAGCTTGTCTAAATAGACATTTCTAATTCAGATAGAAGGCAAAAACAAAACAAAACCCTGCCTCATCTTTAATGTTATCCTCCTAACCTAAAATTAGACATTTTCCCCCTCTTCAGTAATTCAACTTTGATTTGAAGTCTAAAATGCTGAGGTGGGAGTGGGAATCCATACATTAATAACCTAATTTCAGAAATAAAATGTATTAAACTTACTCTCTTTGATTCTCCCCAGTTCCATTCATTAACAGACATTAAGAGTGATGACAGAGGGAACACAAATTTATTCATGGTCTACTCGATAGCCCAGCAAGACACCATTAGCACCCCTACACTACAGAAGAGAAGGCAGGCTCAGGGAGGTGGGATAACTGGCAGTCACAGCTATTAAGAAGTGGAGCCAAGAGTGAAACCCAGCTCAGTCTAGCTCTAAACGCCTGCACCTTTTATTGCCTCAGTTTCTCTAAATATAAGACTCTCTTAGAGCAAGAACCTGCAAAAAAGTAGGGATGGCTCATTGAGCCTAAAGGGATGAAGAAATTTGAAATTTATTTTTCTTTTCTTTACTACCTTACCATAATCCAACCACTTCAATGAACACACAAAAAAAGAAATGTTCCCAAATGGCCAACTGGTCTCTCCTAATTCTCAAGATACTAACTGGGGGAGCCTGGGTGGCTCAGTCAGTTGAGCGTCCAATTCTTGATTTCAGCTCGGTCATGATCTCGGGGTCGTGAGATCGAGCCCCACATCAGGATCCATGCTCAGCATGGAGTCTGCTTGAGTTTCTCTCTCTCCCTCCCACTCTGGCACTCTCTCTCTCTCCCTCTCTCTAAATAAATAAATCTTAAAAAAAAAAGAAAATGCTAACTGGAGTATTTTAATGAAACTATTAAGAGTGAATATAGGAGCACAAAACATAACTAAAGACTACTAGAGTCAGACGCTCTGAGAGAAGCAAGAGAACATGAACCAAAGAATGAAAGGCAAGAAGGTGTGTGCCCTGAAAACCCAGTTTACACCCGTCATCAGGTGTACACAGGGGTGGTTCCAGGACTGACCGACTCAGTACCATCAGGACTGGCCTGATGCCTTTGGTGTGGCTAAATCATACCAAACTAAAACTGTTCCCTGGCCATCTGTCCTACTTAGAAGGCTGTGCACCAGTCATCACTGTTCATTAGGGGGAAAGAACCTGGATGAGAAGGTTCTGCCCTTGGGAAAATGTTTCAAACGCTCGGTTTTACATCTGAGCAATTTTTTTGGCAAGAGCTGGACTTGGGTACCAGAAAGACAGATGGGGAATCGCCCCTGTATTTCATGTTACTTTAACACAGGCAACAAAGAGGTAAATAATCATCAGAGAAACCCACTGACCTCAAGATCTTTCCAATTAACTTCAATAATCCTTCATTCAGCAAATAACCCAAAAGACACTTGAGACCAAGCTGTGAGCAAGGGAATCTTGGTCTGCCTTCCATAGGAACTTCTGTCTCACATTCTGCCTTCTATGGAAGGCGCCTTTCAGACAGTAAGCTCAAGTTCAGGTCCATTTCCCAGTAGCAGACAGTAGTGATGAATGTCTGATGTGTGACGACAAGGACAATGTCTGCCTGCAGGGATGAGGTTTCATGGAGGATCCCAAAGGACAAGTGGGATTCAGCAGATGGGGGGGCGGGGTGGGTATTAGTAAATTCATCACAAGATTTGAAGGCTGGAAGTTTCAGGAAGTGGCAACAGAGATGAAAACATAGGAAGGAGAGTAGTGAGAGATGAGGCAGGCTGAAATCAGAGACACCTTGATCCACAACCACATGAAGAAGCCTTAAGTTTAACCACAGACAAGAGGCGAAAAGCCACCAGAGGATTTAAACAGGGGAATGACATGTTCCTGATGAACCCTTTATGATCTAGAACTAATTTAAATCTTTCCCTAACCCTTTCACAGTTGGCTTTTAATTTATAGAACCAAAATATTGATGAGGATGTGATTTAAGGTCTAAGTAACATTTGTTTTTGTTTTTTTAAGATATTTATTTATTTGAGACAGAGAGAGAGCAAGAGAGCACAAGCAGAGGAAGGGGTAGGGGTGGGGAGAAGCAGGTTCCCTGCTGAGCAGGGAGCCTGATGAGAGGCTCAATCCTAGGACCCTGAGACCATGACCTGAGCCAAAGACAGATGCTTAGCCAACCGAGCCACCCAGGTGTCCAAGGTCTAAGTAACTTCTAACTCCATTATCAACTGACTCCATTACTCATAAATTGGACTTCACCAAAATTAAAAACTTTTGTGCTTAAAAGGACACCATCAAGAAAGTGAAAAGGCAACTCACAGAATTGGGAGAAAAATTTTGCAAATCATACACCTAATAAGATACTATATAATCTAGAATGTATAAATAACTCGTAACAATAAACGGATAATCCAATTTAAAAATAAGAAAAGCATCTGAATATAGAGATTTCTCCAGAGAAAATATACAACTGTCTGCTAATTACTTCAGAAGATGCTGGACATCATTTGCCATCAGGGAAATGCAAATCAAAACCACAATGAGATGATTCACACCCACCTAGGATGGCTGGAGTCAAAAAGTAAGAGAATAACACTGTTGACAAGGATGTGGAGAAATTGAAACCTTTATACAATGCCAGTGGAATTGTAAAATGATGCAGCTGCTTTGGAAAACAGTCTGACAGTTCCTCCAACAGTTAAACACAGAGTAACCAATATGACCCAGCAAGTCCCAAGAGAAATGAAAACAAGTCCACATAGAAACTTTTACAGGAATGTTCATAGCAGCATTATGTATAACAGCCAAAAGGGGAAAACACCCAAATGTCCATCAACTGATGAATGGATAAACAAAACCCGGTATATCCATACAATGGAGTATTATTCGACCATTAAAAAAGAATATAGTACTGATACACTCTACAACATAAATAAACCTTGAAAACCCTTATACTTAATAAGAGACACAAAAGACCACATATTGAATGATCCCATTTATATAAAAAGTCCCAAATAGGCAAATCCACAGAGACAGAAAATAGGTTAGTGGCTGCCTAGGGCAGGGGAGGGAGGAGAGTAGGGGGGTTGGAGGACCGCTAATGGGTATAGGGTTTCTTTTTGGACTGATGAACATGCTCTAAAACTGTGGTGATGACTGCACAATTCTGTGAATATAATAAAAACCACTGAATTGTACACTTTACATGGGTGAATTGTATGGTATGTGAATTATATCTTAAAAAGCAGTTATAAAACAACAAAAAAAAAGATTCCATTATGCATTACTGAAATACAAATAAGCTCTCAAACAGGAGTATAGGACCTTGTTCACTCATTCTAAAGAATCCAAACTAGGGCAAAGAAAACCCAAAGAGATTCTATTACTTGATTCTAGGTACTAGGTCATACTGAAATATTCATGAAGATTTCCATGTTTTAATACAGGAAAGACATGTTAAGTTGAAAAACACAGAGAAGTGTCAAAAAAGAGTTTTTATAACTCAGAAACAGGGTAACACAGGGAAGTCACCAAATGGAAAACAAACATGGATTTGTACCCTGCATATGCAAGAGGCACCCAAATTTATTACTGTTCCACCTCTGAAAAAGTCAAAGGTGAAACAGTCCAGTTAATAGTATCTGTTTCTAGGGGCATCTGGGTGGCTCAGTCAGTTGAGCATCTGCCTTCAGCTCAGGTCATGATCCTGGGCTCCGGGGATCAAGCCCCAAGTCCAGCTTCCTGCTTGGTGGGGAACCCGCTTCTCCCTCGGCCTGCTGCTCCCCTTCTTGGGCTCTCTCTCCCTCTGACAAATAAGTAAATACAATCTTAAAAAAAAAAAATCTGTTTCTAAAACACCAGTTTGTGACAAATCAAAGAATTAAGAAATAATTTGCCATTCCCAGTTACATAACTGAGAACTGATAATTCACCCTTTTGAACATTCCATTTCACAGACATTGGAGTGATTCTCATCCTCATGGCTGGAGTGGATCCCAAAAGTGACAGGTGCATTAAACATAAAATGTAAATCAAAAAACCCAACAGTGTTTAAAAAGTACTATGTGCCACCATGAATCTAATCCTGAACTACATAAATAGACATAAATGCTGATTAGCAATCTGCAGGCAAAGTAACAAATGAACATGAAAAATTCAACGCTGTGTGCAGTGTGATAGCTCACTGCTATGTGTCCATTAAAATTCATCAGGCTTCAATGTACCTTCCACGAATAATCAAAAACAAATATGGATAAGGCACATTCTGCATTTGTCAAAAAGGTGTGTACCCTACCTTTATACTGATCTTTGTTCAATCCTCAGTACACATGACTATCCCTACCACAAAACACGGCATGTCATGGACGCCTAACATTTAACAGAATCCCCCGTTTGTTTGTTTTTTTCAATTCCCCCCCCCAGTAGTTATGCAACCTCTCAGACCCAAAGGTTACTACTAGACTTCACATCCTAACACTGTGTCTCTGAAATGTACCTCCACTCAAAAAAATAAAAAAAAATAAAATAAAAATTACCTTCAAGTTAGTTTTATATACAAAATCAAATCCAAAACAGATTTTTCCCATTTCTTCAGTTTCACCGGGAATGCAGAAAGTGAAGTTATATAAACAGATATCTATTTGCCTTCACAAATGAACAGACGGTACAAAGCAACTGCTTATACTTAATCATGTTTTTGTCTATTCTACCAGGCCCTGGTGTCAGGAGAGAGTTCTGCCAGATAAGGACAATGAAATGCATTATTATATAGAGTGACTAAGAGCCCTACAAGTACTGTTTTAGAATGTAATCCCAGGCAGGACGGCTGTGGTAAAAGGGCCTAATATTTTGTGATAACTATTACCAAAAGTAAAGGCATTGGCCACCCAGTACCAATTTAAAAACACGCACTACATTCATTTCTATTTAAATGTCTTACAGGAAAGAAGGGCCTTTGTATCTTCCTATCCTGGGGGAGATGAACAACTTGCAATTTGCTTCTGACACTGAATCCCACGTTTGCAACATGTAGAGCAAGTACTTCAGACACCACAAAACAAGGGCAGCCAACATTAAGGCCAAATATAGGATGTGATTCTAAACCACGATGCAGTAAAGCCTATGTTTCCTTTTCCAGCGATCAAAACCCTTTGAACACTCCCAAAAAAGGACGGCAGGGCCAGCGCCTCCCTCCAAGAGGAAGCCCCTTTCTTCTCGGCTCTCCCTTGCAGCCTGCCACTTCCCCCAACACATTCAAATCATTTGAGAGACCGAGGGCTGGTGTGTGCGCGCCTGTGTGGACAGGCGGGAGAGCTGGGTTGCTGCATTTCACCCTCTACATCCGACCTCACCCCCAGTCATTTAGGCGCAGCGGAGCCCCACCTGCACCTCGCTCCTTTTGACTGCGTCCCTCGCCAGCTGCTCCGCTATTAGGGGAGGACATCTCTGAATCACCGGGTTCACTCCGATGCTCCAGGCCCCGGACCCTGCAGCGTTCCGGCTCCGTTCTTCCTCTCCCAACCCCCTTTCCAGTCCCGGCCCTCCCAGCCCGCCGCTCCCACCGCCCGGCTCATCCCTCTTCCCAAGCCGCCCCCGCCCACATTACTCCAGTTCTAGCCGCGCCCCGCCCTTCCCGACCCCCGAGCTAGATCTTCAGGGCCCGGAGGGGCCCCGCACCCACAGCCAGCCACCCTCAGGCTGGACCGCCGCCCTCGCCCCTCCCACGCAGGGCCCCAGCCCGCCCTGGCCCCACGTGAGCCCGGCCCCTGCCCACCCCCCACCCCCGACCCACGGGCTCCCTGGGGCGGCTCAAACCCCGCCCCCAGGCCCAGCGCCCCGGGGCTCGGCGCCCTAGCCCCGAATAGCCCCTCCCCACTCCAGACCCCACCCAGCCAGGCGGGTCTCCAACCCCTAAAACCCTTCCCCCGGCAGCTCCGCCCCACCCGACCCGCGGTTCCTCACCCCGCCGAGAGGCGTCTGAACCCCCGAAAGCCTCCCCTGGGCAGCCTCCTCCCCACAGGGACCCCGGTTCACCCTCCCCAGGCCAAGCGGTTCCGTCCCGAACCTCCCGCGAGCAGCCCCTGCTCCAACCCGCTGCACACCAGCCGGGGGAGGGGGGCCCCGGACCAAGGGTCCGCCCCGCGCGCGCCCACCACAGCCCACTCCCCTCCACCGAGCCCTGCTCCACATCCCGCAGGCTCCTGTCAGCCGGCGCGCCGGCACATGCTGAGAGGACCGGTCGGCCCGCCGGCTCGCTCACGAGCGGTCCCGCCAGGCGCGCGCTGCTCACCAGGGCCGAGGTGCCTGAGGCGCCGCCGCCGCCGCCGAAGTCCCCGCTGCAAAGCCGGGCGAAGCCTCTAACCGCTGCCGCCTCCCGCCTGGCACTGAGCGCCGCGCGGAGGAGGGGCGCGGGCAGCCGCCACAGCCTCTGCCGCCGCACGCAGGCCCCGCCCCCGCGCCGCACCGCGCCCAACCAAAGGGTCCGCGGGCTGCGGCCCGCCACGCCCACTTCCGGAAGGGGAAGCCCGCTTCCCACCCCTGGTTCCATGCCCCACTCTCGTTAGCGCCCCCTCTGGTCTCGCCGAGGGATGCCGGTTCGCTGCGGAGGAAGGCGGTACCCAAGCACACGCACCGCCCACTAGTCAACTAGCCGGAGAGCCACGCCCATGGGCGCTCCTGAGCCACGCCCGCTGCTCCTCAGAACCGGGAGCGGCGTTCTTAGAGCTCCGCCCACTGACCCGCTTTGCTCTGCAGGGCCACATCGCCCGGCTGCTCAACGATTCTTCCAGAGCCCCTCAAAACCGGAACATCAGCTCCTCTGAGCCCGCCCACTGCCCCATCCAAACCCTTAGCCGGCCTCCTGGCTCCCTAAGCCCGCCTCCCCGCCCATTGCTTCCGAACTGGCCCAACGGCGCCACGAAACCCCGCCCCGCTGCTAGAAGCCCCACCCGCGGACCCCAACCCGATTCTCGGCGTCACAAGCCCCGCCCACTGCCTATCTAAATCCTTAAATCTCCAAGCCCCGACCGAATTCTCGAACTCCCGCCTTTGCCGTCCGAAGTTCCGCCCCTGCTCTCCATCACACCCTCCCACCACCACCTCCCGGGACTGCTAGCGCTCCAGCCCTCCCTCCACTTTCCATTGTCGCATTCCCAGCACTGGGTGGCTGCCCCTGGGTGGAACACGCCACTCCACACGGAGGTCCCGTCTTGACCCCATTTCGCAGGTGAGGAACAGGGTTCTTCCCTTCCTTGTGCTGGCCAAAGTCCCTCACCCGTTTGCTCCATAGCTGGGCCGCGCAGGCCAAAGAGCAGCGGAGTCCCAGCTTTGCCACTGTCAGACTGTGTGTCCTGGGTCAGTTCCCTTCACCTCTTCGGGCCCGACGTTCCTGATCTTTAGCGTGAAGTTCTCCTGTTACTTGCCAGAGCCCCTTTCGAAAATACCAAGTTCTGAAATACCAAGATTTGGGGAAACTGGACCTGAGGAACTGAATGAACAAAGCAGGCCCGCCTAGGGCTGGTTACTTCCCAAAGCAAGGCATCTTTGCTGTTCACGGGGTGGGGTGGGGGGGTGATTTTTGATTTTAAGCCTTAGCCTCAGAAATCTGTGTTATGTAAATTATGGCCCACCTGAACCAAAAGAGCTATAACAGTAACTTACCTATCCTCTCTAGGCCTCAGTTTCTTTATCAGTAAAATAGGGACTGTAGCAGCCACTCCTGGAAGGATTCCCTGAGCTTAGTAATGCACTTGGCAGGGTGACTAACTTGTGATGAGCCCTCAACAAATGGTACCTGATGCTGCTACTGCTGGGCCTCAACAAAGTGGAGGGGTGAGTTTCGTTTTGCCTTCAAGCAGCCACTAACAGGAGCTCCCTTTCCACAGCAACACTTGGCTACTAACGTCGTTTAAATGAGAGATGAAGTTGGTGAAGCACCTGATGCAGTGGCAGGCATTTGGCCACGCACAAAAACCACTGGCTGTTATCATGATTCCTATTTTTAGTGAAGCAAGGGCATTGTTAGCAGCGGAGTTCTGAGTGGTTTGGGGGAAATGACGGTTGATGCAAGTGCTTTGCGAAGGAACCGGGAACCAAACTGGCTTACTCTTTGGAAACAGATTATTGTTAACATTTAACATCGCTTATATATGTCAGGCACTATCTGAGTGCTTTGAACACAGAATCTCCTGAAATTCCTCCAACAATCCTGTGGCTACAAAAACAATTCTTTTTTCTTAAGATTGTATTTATTTATTTGAGAGAGAGCAGGAGCAGGGGGGAGGGGCAGAGGGAGAAGCAGACTCCCCACTGAGCAGCTGGACAGATGACTCGGGGCTTGGATCCCAGAACCCCGAAATCATGACCTGAGCCAAAGGCAGATGCTTAACTGACCGAGCCAGGTGCCCGTACAAAAATGATTCTTAATCCCCATCTATAAAGGTGAAGAAAATAAGAAGTTAATTTAATTGCTCAAGGTCACACAACTTGAGCCAGGCAGAGCTAAAGGTAGAACCCACATCCCTCTAATGGCAGAATCTGCACCCTCTGCCAGTTAGTCATTCCATTAAACTGCCTCTATGGCAGCAAGAAAGAATAGAAAAAACAGGGACTTTGGATCCTGGTGGCCTTCGAGCTCTTCTACTTACCCACCGTGTGACCTTGGGCAAGTCATATTCTCTTCTCTGGGCTTACTCTCTTTATACAGTGGGGTTCATCCAATTGCTTACTTCAGAGTGGGGTTTTAAAGATTCAAGGGTCTAAGATTCAATGAATTAAGGCACGGCAAAGCATCCAGCACAGTGTCTGTCACACAGCAGATGTTTAAAACTTGTTGATTCACGGGGTGCCTGGGTGGCTCAGTTGTTAAGCGTCTGCCTTCGGCTCAGGTCATGGTCCCAGGGTCCTGGGATCGAGCCCCGCCTCAGGCTCCCTGCTCCGCGGGAGGCCTGCTTCTCCCTCTCCCACTCCCCCTGCTTGTGTTCCCTCTCTTGCTGTGTCTCTCGCTGTCAAATGAATAAATAAAATCTTAAAAAAAAAAAAGAAAGAAGAAAAAGAAAAACTTGTTGATTCACTTACCCCAGTTTTTTCAATGATGAAATTAGAAGCAAAATTTTCCATGACACCCATTTCCCCTAGATGACACCACCAGAGAGCAACCACGGAATACACTGAGAAAGAAAGTTCCCGAGGCCTTTGCCTTCCAGGTGCCTGTTTCAGTTCCTGGGTTGGAAGTCGTGATTCTTGCACAAGAAACAAGGCCACCTCACCACCCCACCCCACACCTGCCCTGAATGTGGTCAGCTTAGAGCTGCTACTCCCAGAAATAGCAGGAAGATTGTGTAACCCTTTGCTGGGAGAAAACCCCGCGTCTCCCTGTTCTTGAATCCACAGCAATGCCTTTGTGAGCCTGAAGGTAATGAAGTTACCCTAGTTCTGCCCAAGCTGGCTCTTCAATGAAAGGACTCCGTCCAGGTGAGATGCTGGATTTTAGAAACTTTTGCCAGTGGTTTCTGAAGTGACCTAAGACGTGTGCTAGATGAAGAGGAATTGAATGATCAGGAAAAATAAGAGGGATTCCAAACGCTACACGCTACAGGTGCACCAGCTCACGTATGCCGAAGAAAGGATTATGAGGCCTGCATTTGGAGCTCCTCAGCACATCATGTTTCTGGTTTCTCTTTGTATCAAATGGGGACATGAGTCTTGGGTTGCCCGGGCAACCTGGAAGCTGAGTGAATTAGCCCCGTGGAAGCATTAACAAATAATAATATTAAATACATGAGAGACTGGAAACTCCTAGAGTAATCTCAGCAGGCAAGACCCCTAATTGAGTGACAGAAGAGGACAAAGCTCAAAGAATATTAAAATTCACGCTACCTCAATAAATCTCGATTCTCACTGCTTTGAGTACCTCTTTCTGCAAACTAGGAGCTGGAAATGAGTGGCTACAGATGGATTGCCTTTTTTATTTTATTTTTTAAATTTTTTAAAAAGATTTTATTTATATGACAGAGAGAGAGAGAGCGCACAAGCAGGGGGAGCAGCGAAGGGAGAGGGAGAAGCAGGCTCCCCGCTGAGCAAGGAGCCGGGCGTGGGGCTCAATCCCAGGACCCTGGGATCACGACCAGAGCTGAAGGCAGACGCTCAGCGGACTGAGCCACCCAGGCATCCCTGGATTGCCTTTTTTAAATTAAATTTTTTATTTTGAGATAATTGCAGATTCACATGTAAGTGTAAGAAATAATACAAAGAGATCCTGTGTACCCTTTACCCAGTTTCCCCCAGTGGTAACGTCTTATAAAATGATAGTACAATAGAACCCAGATGTTGACATTTGATACAGTGGAGATACAGAACATTACCAAAACCACAAAATCACGGCCCCCTTTCATAGCCACACCCACTTCCTTCCGGCCCGCCTCCTCCTTAACTCCTGGCAACCACTCGTCTGTTCTCCATTTCTCTGTCATTTCAAGAATGACAAATGAAATGATATAGTATGCAGCCTTTGGGGATTGGTTTTTTTTTCACTCAGTATAAATTTCTGGAGATGTACCTAGGTTGTTGCATGTATGAGTAGTTTGTTCTTTATTACTGCTGAGTCATGGTCCACGGTATGGCTATATCACAGTCCAACCATTCGTCCCTTGAAAGACACCTGGGTTGTTTCCAGTTTGGAGCAGATTATTACCAAAAAAGCTGCCATAAACATGATAAACACTCATGTTCAGGCTTTTGTGTAAACATAAATTTGTATTTCTCTGTGAAAAAAAGCTGCTGCATAGTACAATGGCTGGGTCATATGGTAATTGTATGTTTAGTATTGTAAGAAACTGCCAAACTATTCTCCAGAGTGTCTGTACCCTTTTATACCCCTATCAAACAGAAATCCATATGTGATCCAGTTTCTCTCATCTTCACCAGCATTTGGGGTTGTCATTATTACTTATTTTAGCCATTCTGATAGGTATGTAGTGGTATCTCATTGTGGTTTTAATTTGCATTTCTCCGATGGCTAACGATGTTGCAATCTTTTCTTAAAAAAAAAAAAGATTTTATTTATTTATTTTGAGAGAGAAAGAGCAAGTGCAGGGAAGGGGGACCAGGAGAAGAGGGAGAGAAGCATACTCCCTGCCGAACATGGAGCCAGATGTGGGGTTTAATCTCACGACCCTGAGATCATGAAGTGAGCCAAAATCAAGAGTTGGATGCTTAACTTACTGAGCCACCCAGGCACCCCTGAAATCTTTTCATATGCTTATTTACTATCTGTTTGTCTCTTCATGTCTTTTGCCCATTTTTTTATTGAACCTTCTGTATTTTGACTGTTGAGTTTTAGAGTTCTTTATATGTTCTACATACTAGTCCTCTTTTGAATATGTGGTTTCCAAAATTTTCTCCCAGTATGTAGTATTTTTTTCATCCCCTTAATGTAGTCTTTCATGAAGAAACTATTTTTAATTTTGATATTCAATTTGCCAGTTTTCCTTTTTTGGATCACACTTTTGATATTAAATCTAAGAAGTCCATGGGCAAATTATTTTTTTAAGTTTTTTTTCCTGTTCTAGCCTATTACTCTGGTGGGTTACACTGATTTTTGAATATTGACCTGGCCTTGTATTCCTGGCATAAATTCCACTTGGTCATGGTGTATAATTCTTTTTACATGTAGCTGAATTCTATTTGCTAATGTGTTTTTAGGCATGTTTGTTTTTAAACTAATGAGAGATATTGGTCTATAGTTTCCCTTTTTTGTACTTTTGGCCTGGTTTTGATAAGGCAGAGTAACACTGCCTTAATAAAATGAGGTGGGACATGTTTTCTTCTCTTCTATTTTCTGGAAGAGATTTTGTAGATTGCTGTTAATTCTTTAAATGTTTGGTAGGTTTTTCCAGTGAACCCATATGGCTCTAGGCTTTTTTTGGGGGGGGGGGGTAGCTGTTAAATTACAAATTCAACGTCCTTAATAGTTATATTGCTATCAAATTATCTATTCCATATTGGCCCATTGTACTTAAGCTGTCGAATTTATGTGCATAGAGTTGTTTGTAGACTGTTCTTATTATCTTTTGATGTTTGCAGGGTCTGTAGTAATAGTTCCTGCTTCATTCCTGATGGGCGTCTTCTTTTTTTCTTGTCTTCTTGGTTAGTCTTAGAGATTTGTCAATTTTGCTGATCCTTCCAAAGAACTACTCATTTCATTGATTTTCTCTACTGTTTTTCTATTTTCCATCTCACTGATTTGTGCTCTTTATTATTTCCTTCCTTCTGCTTGCTTTGGGTTTATTTTGCTCTTTTTGTTCTAGGTTTTTGAAGTAGGAACTTAGATTATTGATATGAGACTTTATGTATTTAGTACTTCATTTGTAATATATGCATTTAGTACTATAGAATTCCTTCTCAGTAGTGCTTTAGCTGTGTGTCACACATTTTGATATTTGTATTGTCGTTTTCATTCAGTTCAATGTATTTTTAAATTTCCCTGAAGACTTCCTCTGTGACTCATGAATTATTTATAAATTTGTTATTTAGTTTTGAGGTGTTTGGAGATTATCCTGTTATCTTTCTGGTATTGATTTCTAATTTGATTTCATCATGATCAGAGAACACACAGTATGGTTTATTTAATTCTTTTAAATTTGATGAAGTTTCTTTTTTTTATAATTTTCATCTTAATTAAGTAGATGTCACACCCAACGTGGGACTTGAATTCATGACCCTGACATCGAGAGTCACATGCTTTTACCAATTGAGCCAGGCAAGTGCCCCAAAGTTTTGTTTTTGTTTTTGCATTTTTATAAAACTTGAAAAAAAAATAGTATTTCAAACTGCACAGTCACCAGATGTACATAGTTATCAAAAATGCACACACTTCACTTGGAATCTCCTAAGTTGCTTTTTTATGGTCCAGAATATAGTCTATGTTGGTATGTGTTCTGTTGTGGTTCAACAGAGTATTCTACAAATGCCCATCAGATCCTGTAAGTGGATAGTGTCCTTGCTGATTTTTTCTTTTTGTCAAGTTGTTTTTTTGATTGTTGAGAGAGGAGTGTTGAAATCTTAAACTATAAGGATGGATTTGTCTGTTTCTCCTTTCTCCTTTCTTCTATCAGTTTTTGCTTCACATATTCTGCAGTTCTGTTGTTTGGTAGATCACATTTAGGATTGTTAGGTCTTCTTGGTGGATTGCCCTTTTATCATTACAGAGTGTCCCTCTCTGCCTGGTAGTTTTCTTTGCTCTGAAATGTACTTTATCTAATATTAACATGGCCACTCCTGAATTCTTTTGATTAATGTTTCCATAGTATATGTTTTTTCCATCCTTTTACTTTCAACCTGCCTATATTGATATATTTGAAGTGAGTCTCTTATAGAGTGCATGTTGTTGGTTCATGTTTTTTTAATCCAATCTCCGTCTTTTAATTAGTGTATTTAGACCATTTACATTTAAGGCAATTATTGGTACATTAAAGCTTAATCTGACATTTTGTTTTGTGCTTTGTGCTTATTCTACTTTTCATTTGTCTTATTTTCTTCTTTCTGCTTTCTTGTGGGTTACTTGAACTTTTTTTTTTTTTAGAATTCCATTTTGGTTTATCCCTAGTATTTTTGAGTGTATCTCTGTTATAGCATTTTTAGTGGTTGCTCTGAGTATTATGTGATAGATAGGATAAGCTTATATTTATATTATATAATTAATAATATTATATATAATATATAATATAATATATAATATATATAATAAATATATATTATATAATACTTATATTAGATATAGTCTATGTAGATATAGATATGTTCACAGTCTGCTGGTGTCATTCTACCAGTTCAAGCAAAGTACAGCAAACTTATTTCCTTTTATGTCCCCTTTGTTTGTAATATAATCATCTTAAAGATTTTCTCTACATACAATTAGGACTATATCAGATGGTGCCAAAAGTCCTGCCTCTTTATTATGGCTTCTCTGATGTCACCCTAGAGGAGAGAGACAAGCACATCATTTCACCAGATGGGGGTGGAAATCCAGACTCCTCCTGTGGTCTCCATTGACACCAATGGGGTGACAGCCTCATGACCACCCAGTGGGGAACATCCCCACTCCCTACTCAGCCTCCTCTGACACCACCTCATTATGTGGGAGCATCCATGAGAAAATGGTTTGCACACTTGGCTCAGGGCCCAGCCCATGCTAGGGGCTGAGTCCATGCACGATTGCTATGATGGACTGAGCTGATGGTAGAAGCCCTGGGGTAATGACTGGCCCTGCTACCAGTCTTCCTCGCCCTGTGATCTTGGGTGAATCACATCACCTCTTGGGGCCTCAGTTTCCTTATCTCTTCACTGGGAGAAAAAAATGATGCTAACCTGAGATTATGTTTGTGAGAGCACCTGCCACAGATCGTTAATACAAGTGAATACTATAATGGAACTGGTACTTATTAAGCACTTACTTACTGCTCACTAGGCCCAGTGTTACCAACTGGCCAGGCACTAGCTCAAGGAATATTCATCCTAAACGGATGAAAACTAATATGGTTTTTTTTTAAATCTCCATTTTACAGGGGAAACTGAGGTTTGTTGTTGCACAATAAGAGCTAACTGATACAAACTCAAAAGACCTCAGTAGGGCTATTCTACTTAAGCTCAGTAATTCCATTCTCAGAAATTTATCTTAAGGCCATAATCATGGTTGCATGCAAAGATACAGTTAATTGTCATTATTTACTATTGTTGTACTCTATAATAAAGTCACCACAAACACTTCATTAGTGAATACTGAGTCCTTGCCCCTAGAGGAAATACAGGCTAGGTTCCTGCAGGCCGCTGGTCACAGCATTTTCATCAACCAATCAATATTTAACCTTGTTTTATGTGTATTTCTGTTTGAAGGCACCTTATTTAATATATACATTGTTCATTAATGTGTATTTATATAGTTGATTCATTAACATTGAACTTACCCTATAACTCATGTCTGAACAAAGCTTATCTAACACAAGCATTTTCTCCCTAGGGCACATCGCAGCCTCCTCACCACATAGGAATCCCAGACTGCACTGGAGCCCTACACTTGGGGCCCATTTTAAATAGCAGATCATACCCTAAATGCACACAAAGGCTAGAAATGCACACAAATACCAAGTATACTGTGAAAGGACACTTGCTTACATTACAAGAGCTGAAACGAGAAGGCAGAACGTTGCCTAGTTCGACCTCAGCCGGCAGTGTGTGTGCTGGATGATTAACATTTTCTCCACTCTGTGCACACGCGTGCCCACAAATGACTAGAAAAGCACTCCAAGTGTGGCTTTTGGGGCTGCAAATAAATTTTAATAAGCAGCTGAATTTGCAAATATGGAGTCCACAGATAATGAGGATTGACCATATATGTGTAGGGACATTTATTGCTGTTTGCTCTGGAAACAACCCTGGTTGGAAACAAGAGCGGATAGGTAAATACAGTCCAGTGCAGTAACTGAACGGAACACAATAAATGAGGGATATGAACAGAAAGAAGGGCTGAGGTCAGGCACTGGAAAGAATGAACAGCAGCCAAAAATGTCCGTACCTCATCCTAGAGGCAAATAGGACTTCCCAGAATCCAACCTCTGCCTTCCTCCTGCATGAGGTCTGTGGTCCCTGGCCCCCACATGCCCAGGTAACATCTGTAAGGGACTGGTTTGTCACAAACCATGGAATATGGCCTCAACCTTATCCCCTTGTGAAGCCTGACTATTCCTAAGTCCATGGGGAGCCACAGGTTGTTAAGCAGGAAATAGAAAAGAATTTTGTGGAAGACGATTGGTTGCTTAATGATATGTAAGGCTGGCCCAGATGTGCTGTTAAGGGAAAAAGGCAGGTCCAAAAGCAGTTATGTCTCATTTCTACACACACACACACACACACACACACACACACACACACACACACACACAAAGAGAGAGAGAGTAATAGAAATTATCTCTGAATGGCAGGATTCAAGTTATGAGTGAGTTTCCTTTTTCTATTTCCTGTTCTCTATTTTCTCATGTTTCTGTGAAGGGCATTCGATGGCTTGAAATTTTAAAATGTCACCTTTTCGAAGAGGGTGAAGGAATTCTGTATATTCAAGGTGTTCTGTCAACCCCAAGCTCCTTGAAGATTTTTCAAAATTCAAATACAAATCTGGGTACAGAAAAACACTCGTTCACCCACGTAAATCCTGTTGCCGAGGCAATAAACCTTACAACTGCCTGTATCATCTACAGCAGCGTGAGCTACAGCTTCCAAATTCTAACTTGTCCTGTGTTCCTCCCCTCACCAATCAGATGCCTCTGGCTCACATGATAAGGGGGTTACTGTTAATTGACAGCAATGATAAAGGCTTAGACCAATGGTTCTCAACTGGGGGCAATTACACTCCCCACCTCTGCCCCCAAGGTACATCAGCCAATGTCTGGAGACATTTTTGGTGGTCACAACTATGAGAGTGCTACTGGCATCTAGGGAGTAGAGGCCAGGGATGCTGCTAAATATCATGCAATGTACAGGACAGCCTCCATCCCACCCCACAACGAAGAAGTATTAGGCCCCAGATGCCAACAATAGCGAGGTTGAGAAACCCTGTCTCAGACATGGGGAGATTTACTGTCGTACTGCGCTCAGGGTTTTACAGGAAAAATCTCATGCGATCCTCACAGCAATGCTGGGAGATAGGGACTGTAATCGTGCCTGTTTTACAGAAGAGGAAACTGAGGCTTTAGGAGGGGAAGGAACTTGAGACTATACAGCTCTATCTTGCATGTTTCTGACTTCAGGGCCTGCCTTACTCCCCTCCGCAGCCTCTGCTTCCAAATTGCTGAGTTATTGCTTTTTTTTTTTTTTTTTTGGTACTTATGGAAACTTCCAGATAGAAACAAAAGCAAAGCAACCAGCTGAGCGAACCCACGTGTTCCCACTCTCCAGCCTCAGAGCTACACTTGGGACTTCCAGGATGCTCTCCTGCAGAATCAAGAATCCCTGAACACGTCAGGGTAAATCACATCAGGCTTGGAGCAGTTGGGGTGGGGGTACGGTGGGGGGCACAGGGGCTCCTCTCTCAGGTGGTTTGGAATATGTTCCCTTTTCCTTTACAGGTTTTGATCATAGCTCCCGTCAGCTAATGGCTTTCCCAGCAGGAGAGCGAGGTAGATCATCTGCTTTCTCCCCAAGGAAGTGCCACCTCCTTTGCTGCGAGGTGTGAGAAAGTGATTTCTCCCAAAGGCAAGCTGAAAAGGGGGAGCAGCCCTCTGAAACAGAGGGACTCCTGCCACCAGAACTGTCAGTGGCAGGAAGGCATCATTTGCCCAGTGGGAGCCAAAGCATCTCCCACTCTGTGTCTGCACGCATACACCAGGGCGCCAATATCTTTGATTCAAACAAACGTTCTTTGGTTTCTGCTTTGCACCAGGCTCAACTGCACTCTAGTTTTGGACCACAGACAGCAAGCAGGAGTCAGCTGGCTTCTTTCAAATGAGGCCAGACCTTCATGGTCGGACAGGAGAAACCAGGTTTGTAACCCAGATAGAGGCTTCTCTTAGCTCCATTAATGTTCGAACTGAATTACATGTGCTGGGGAAAACATTCACAGGGATGGCTCTGACCATGAGCTTTGGAATCAGACGGCCCTGGGTTCTGAGTCCAGTTGTTTCAAGGATTAACTGTGTGACCCTGGTTAAATGATCAACTTTTGTGAACAACAGTTCCCTCACCTGGAAAGTGAGGATTATTCATTCAACATGTTTTGAGCCCCTACTAAATGCCAATAAGTGATTTCTTTTTTTTTTTTTTTAAGATTTTATTTATTTATTTGACACAGAGAGAGAGACAGCGAGAGCGGGAACACAAGCAGGGGGAGTGGAAGAGGGAGAAGCAGGCTTCCTGCCGAGCAGGGAGCCCGATGTGGGGCTCGATCCCAGGACCCTGGGATCATGACCTGAGCCGAAGGCAGATGCTTAACCAACTGAGCCACCCAGGCGCCCCGAATAAGTGATTTCTGTTAACTTAGTTACTACTGAGAACCACGTCCTTTTTCATTTGTCCTTCCCAATACTCCTGGCGGGGACACTGAGGTAAGATTGCAAAAATGGCTACAAATTATTCTCTTCCATCTAGACACGCCCCGTGCAGTTGCTCTCCACTCTGACTCAGCCCTTTACCATGGGACTGCTTTGGCCAATGGGACATGAGCAAACATGACACATGCAAAGACTTGCAAACTGTTTGTGTGTGGAGCTTACCTTCTCTTGCTGTACTTGGACCCCAGCCACCATGTGAAAAAGCCCAGGAAGAAGAAGCTAGCCTGCTGGATGATGACAGTCCTATGACCCAGACACATCCTGTCACCCCCACCCAGCAGCCACCAATCAGACATTTGAGTGAGGACACCGTAGACCATCCAGCCATGATCAACCTTCCAGCTGAACATAGATGCAAGAGCAAACCCGCAACCAAGCTAAATAATATATGTTGCTTTAAGCCGCTAAGACTTTCAGGTGGTTTGTTACATAGCAGTAGGTAACTGATACATAGCCCTTATCCACCCACTTTACAGACAAGGAAATGGAAACTTGGAGAAGCTTGCCAAGGCTCAGTCTCTTTCTCCTACACCATGCAATGAGGCCCCCCTCTGACATCTCTAGCCCCTAAAGCAGGACCAATTATTAATAAGACAGCAGATGAGGTGAGGACTGTATTCACTGCCTCCGTTCAGTGGCTTGCTGGGAGACCCTGGCTATGCCCTTGGCCTCATTAGCTTGGTGGACATATAATCGACTGCTCGGAAGCTCTGTGGAAATATGTCCAGCCTGGAGCATGGCGGGAAGACCCACACACCAAGCTAGAGAACGCAGGCTCTTTGAGAACCCACGACTCATTGGGTAGGGGAGACCCAAATGTTCACCCATCCTCTCTGCATCCTGTTCTGTATATCTGATGGCCAGTAAGGGAAGGGGGTATGTATGACCTTTCTAAAATATGTAGGAATGAGAAAACACCTTCCTTGGACAAGACCGACTTGCACAAAATGGCCAAAAATGCCAGGAGCTCCCTTTCCTAGGGAATAATCCCCGCGTTCCAGGTGAGGGAACACCACACATATATTGTAGACTCTGGGTTTAGCACTTTACATGCGTGTGATCTGATCTTATCCTCTCCCAAACCACATCACGTGGATATAAAGCTGCAGAGTTAAAAAGTGCAGAGCACTGGCCCAAGACCCTGACTACCTGCTTTAAAACCAGTCTTAGCCACTTCTAGTAAGTGACTTAACTTCCCTGTGCCACACCTTGCCCATCTGTAAAATGGGGATATGACAACAGCACCTACTTCATGGGGCTGTCATGAAGACTCGGTGCGTTAATGAACGCAAAGTACTTAAAACAAGGTCTGACACAGGGGCTCTCAGCGCCTACCGCTGCCATCATCGACAGCATTTTACAGATGAAGACACTGAAGCACAAATGGGTTAACTGCATTGATTAATTTCACTTGGCTAAGTCAATGGTGGAGCTGAATTTTGGACCTTGGTCTGACAGACTTTTTTTTTTTTTAAGATTATTTATTTGAGAGGGTGTGAGCAGGGGGAGTGGTAGAGGGAGAGAAAGACTCTCAGCAGGTGCTGAGCCTGATGCAGGGCTTGACGTGGGGCTCGATCTCACCTGAGATCATGACCTGAGTGGAAACCAAGAGTTGGATGCTTAACCGACTGTACCACCCAGCCTCCCTTGGTCTGGCAGATTTTTTTTATTATTATTATTTGAGTGAGAGAGAGAGAGAATGAGCCAGGAGCGGGGAGGGGCAGAAGAAGAGGGAGAAGCAGACTCCCCCCTGAGCAGGGAGCCCGACATGGGGCTCGATCCTGGGACCCCGAGATCATGATCTGAGCTGAAGGGAGACGTCCAACTGACTGAGCCACCCAGGTGCCCCGATCTGTCAGACTCTTAATACAACCCCATTGTTCCTGGGGGTTCCAGGATCACCTGCTCACCATACAGGGTCCTGCCCCTGCAGCCAGAGTTCCTGCCCCAAAGTCAAAGGAAGGCTTGCTCTTTAAGGTCCTATTACCCAAACGGATTGCTGGCTGGTTCCTCAGAAATCCGCACCCACGCCTCAAGAACCCATGTAAAGACCTTTTCTACAGCGTTTATCATACTGTTTTGCAATGATTTGCTTTTCTGATCATCTTCCCTGCTAATAGAAATAGCTGCCGTATATTGTGGGTCTCTTGTGTGCTGAACATCTAGATACACACATTGCCTTACTTAATCTGCACAACAGCCCAGCAAGGTGCATTGATTAGTAGACCTTTTCTATAGATCAAGAAACCGAGGCTCAGAGTGGTGAAGGCATTTGATCCATGGCACACACTCGGGATTCAAATATGGGTCTGTTTCGTTTTTGTTTTTTTTTAAGATTTATGTATTTATTAGAGAGAGAGAGTGCAAGTGCATATGGAAGGAAGGGCAGAGGGAGAGGGAGAGAGAGAGTCTCAAGCAGACTCCCTGCTGATCATGGAGCCCAACGCAGGGCTTGAGATCTCAGGACCCTGAGCCGAAATCAAAAGTTGGACACTTAACCGACTGAGCCACCCAGGTGCCCCAGGGTCTGTCTTATTTGTGATGTGCGCTTATCTGTGGCGCTGTGGGACCTTTTACTATTAACAGTTACACACTCCACAGTGGTTAAACCCATGCCAAGCTCTAGGGCCCATACTAATCGTTTCACATGCATATCTCCTTTAATCCTCAAAACATTGCAAATAGTTATTATCTTCTCCTTTTAGAAGAGGAAACGGAGGCTCAGAGAGGTGTGGAAACCTGTCCAGGGTCACACAGCTTGTAGGTGGTTAGGGTGGGGACTTGAACCTAGTAGAAACAACATCTATGGACTATTTACTCCATTCGCTGCCTCTGTGAACAACGTCAGGCACAAAGACCATGACTTACATGCCTTTGAATGTTCTCAACATAGTGTTGTTGAGTGTCTGGGATGCTAAATAAATATTTACCAAACATACTAGTGATTAAATGAATGGAAGCTTCAGTGTTTCTCCAAGTACCCGTGCAGGTCCCCTGGGTCTGTGCATCATGTGGGAGAGCTTTTGAGCATGTGAGCCAGAGAAATGGAAGCCGACTTCCTTACCATAACCCTCATTCTGGTTGCATGGCCTCTGATGACATATTCTTTGGTGAGCCAGACGATTTTGCTGACACTCCTTAAAAAGTTTCTGAGAATCCAGAGAAAGAAAGGGGCCATTAACTGACAACAGGCCGGACTTTCTCTGCTGCCCAGCTTGGGCTATTCGATGTATCAGCTGGGCACAGAAACAAGCTGGGAACATCTCTCCCTGGAAATGCCCACAGCCATAAATCAAAAATCAGTCTTCATGGGGAAAGAGCGTGGAGACGGCTGTTGGTCGTGTATGGGGCTTTCCAAACATACTCCGCATCCCCAGAGCTGATAGGAACTTGTATAGGGAGGTCACTCTAGATCATCGGACTGGTTCCATGTCAGAGTCAACTGATAATCTGGCAGAATGAAGAGGAAAGAAGAAATGGCATTCTCCATCATGAGTCTTAAAAGTGCTCTGGTCTTTGGCTATGTCTATTAGTTACCTCTGGCTGCAAAACAAATCACCCAAAACATACTGGCTTAAAACAAACTCATTTATCATCTCTTGCAGGTTGAGAATTTGGGAGCCGCCTAGCTGTGTGGTTCCGGGTCAGGGCTTCTTAGAAGGTTGGAGGCAGGGGCACCTGGGTGGCTCAGTCGGTTAAGCATCCAACTCTGGGTTTTGGCTCAGGTCATGATGTCAGGGTTGTGAGATCGAGCCCTGTGTTGGGCTCTGTGCTCAATGGGGCGTTTGCTTGAGATTGTCTTCCTCTGCCCCTGCCCCTGCCCACTCTCTCTCTCAAATAAATAAATCTTAAAAAAAGAAGGTTGCAGTCTGGTGAAAGTGGGACTGCAGTCTGTGGAAGCCTTGACTGAGACCCCACTCCCCTTCCAAGGTGCTTCCCCTGCACGGCTAGCAAGCTGGTGTGGCCGCTGGTGGGATGCCTCAGTTTCCCGTCAGGTGGGTATCTCCTCTGGCTGTTGGCGTGTCCTCATGACATGGCAGCTGACTTCCCCAGACGGTGAGATTCAAGAGCCTAAGACAGAGACTGTGATGCTGTTTATGACTTAGCTTTGAAAGTCACACACTGTCATTTCTGTCCACACAGGCCAGCCAGCCCTGATTCCACATGGCAGGCAACTTCCTAAAGACGTGAATATGAGGTAGCGTGGGGCCGCCATTGGAGGGAGGCTACCATTTCTGAGAATCGGGTCTAAGGGAGGGTGACAGGTGCTACAGATGGCGTTAGGCATAAAGGTGTTCATTGCAGCGTTGTTTACAATAGTAAGAAATTGGAAATGACCTATGTATGCGTCTTTTTTTTTTTTTTAAGGATTTTATGTATTTATTTGAGAGAAAGAGAGAGAGCGAGCACGAGCAGGGGGAGGGGCAGAGGGAGAGGGAGAAGCAGGCTCTCCGCTGAGCAGGGAGCCCGAGGTGGGGCTCGATCCCAGGACCCCGGGATCATGACCTGAGCCGAAGGCAGACGCTTAGCCCACCGAGCCACCCAGGCGCCCTGCATGCGTCCTCCTACATAAGAAGCCACACAATGGAATAACGATTATCTGCGTGCCTATTGCCCAGAGAAAGAACTGGCAAGACATCGTCAAGACATCATCACGCTTTGGCTCTGGTTATTCCTGTGGGCGGGCATGTGACTGAGTAGTGTAGATAGCTAACTGAGGCTCAGGGTGCCCAAATGTGGGACCACTGAGGGAAGGAAGCTGGCTCTTCATTTATAAATTCATCCTGCTGGGCTGCTCTCTCCTCAACACTCCCAGAAAATTGAAGCTGAGCATTTTGGTTTCTGAAACACCCCTTCAACCAGGCTGGCTTCAGACCGGAGGTTTGGCAGCTACATACCTCTAGGGTGTGATTCCAAGTAGCAGCTGGTCCAGCGAGGTGTCAGGGATTGCTCTTCATTCGCCTCCCCGATCCTCTCTGCGCCTTACACCGATTAGGACACTGGGAGGCTTCTGGAGCACCCAGGGCAAGCAAGGGCCACAGAGATATTACCTTGTCCTGTTAATTAGAAACAGACGTTTGTCCCCTCCCCTGACCCCCTCCACGCGCTCAGTGAGAAATGACCAGTCATTTTTCTTGACCCTCAACACATTAATTATCCAGGGAGTGCAAAGAAAAGGAGACCATTCCTGGAAGAAATCTATGGCCCCATCTGTCCCTATTTCCCCGAGATTCCCAGGACTCAAACAGCTTTTAAAGGATGCAAATACAGTTTCCTTGCAGCCAGCTTGCTGCAGCCTCCCTGCCGCTGGAACCGAGGCCTTTCCCAGGGCCTGGGGCGGTGCCATCCCCCAGGGGGAATGGCTCTTTCTCCACCTCGGTCGGCAAGCCAGAGGTGACAGAGAAAAAGAGCAAGGCTTTGTGCTATCATTTTAGCCGTTGGAGCTGCTTGGCCGATGAGCACAGGCTTTGGCAAGTGAGCGGACCCCGTTTTGGTTTCCATCTCTGCCAAAGACATGCTGTGTGGCCTTCGGCAAGTCACTCTGCCTCTCTGTGCCTCTGATTCTTCACCTTTAGAAGGAGAGACTAGGGGCGCCTGGGTGGCTCAGTCCGTGAAGCGTCTGCCTCAGGCTTAGGTCATGATCCCGGGGTCCTGGGATGGAGTCCCACATCGGGCTCCCTGTTCTTTGGGGAGTCTGCTTCTCCCTCTCCCTCTGCTCCTCACCCCCGCTTGTGCTCTCTCTCTCTCTCTCTCAAATAAGTAAATAAGTCTTAAAACAAAAACAAAACCAAAAAAGAAAAAAGAAAAGGAGAGACTAATGGGGCCTACCTCTCATGGTTGCCGTGAGGTTTAACAAGATCACATTTAAACGCTTAGCAAAGTGTAGGGCATGCAATAAGAGCATAATAAATGGTTGTCACGATCATACTATCGCAGATTCACAAGACTGGCTGCAAGAGCCGACACCTGCTGGCCTAGACAGAGCCTTTGAGAAATTAGGAGAACCACTAAGACCTCAGATTTCTCATCTCTCAAGTGGGGCTACACAAGACATAACCATGCCGCTGGGACACTGAGATCAGCTGGTGGATCTGGTGTGGACTGTCAAGCAGGTTTCAAACCCTGCCTATTGGACCTAACTTATTAAGTGCATCTGCTCTTGGGGCGCCTGGGTGGCTCAGTCGTTAAGCGTCTGCCTTCGGCTCGGGTCATGATCCCGGGGTCCTGGGATCGAGCCCCGCATCGGGCTCCCTGCTCGGCGGGAAGCCTGCTTCTCCCTCTCCCACTCCCCCTGCTTGTGTTCCCTCTCTCGCTGTGTCTCTCTCTGCCAAATAAATCTTAAAAAAAAAAAAAAAAGATTTTAAGTGCACCTGCTCTTGGCCTTGGCCTTCAGTCATGCCCCCCGACCCTGCCAGAGATGGTGCCCCTGGAGGCTGGTGGGCACGCAGGGCCTACGGCTGGAACCCTTGGACTGGAGGCCGGAGGGCTCAGGAGGTGCGGGCCGTGCCCACTCTCCTTCAGACTGTGTACCACGGGCCCGGCAGGAGGAGGAAGGATGTGGTCCCTGGGGTCCCTGTGAGGAGGCCAGTGGTCCTGTGAGGAGTGGAGCCAGGGACAGGGGAGTATCCTGTGGACTGGCAGGGAGAAGGCAGCGCTGCCCTGAGTCCACCCATCTGGCCCAGAGCGACCCGTCCCTGCCCCCTGGGGCTGCAGCAGCCATCCTGACACCCTTTTGCCACCCCCGAGAAGCTTCTGGACCCACAGGGGGAGGAGGGCGTATGGGTGATAGGGCCCCTTCTCACCTGCCCTTTGGGAGCTTCTAATAACACGCCAAGCCCAGAGGCTGCAGACCTTGTGTGTCCCCCTCACTTCCCTTTCCCGGGTATGGGAGGCTGACTGAGCTCCTGAAACCACATGACTCGCTGTGTGTCCCTGGACTGGCCACTGTCACTTCCTTCATTCAACAAACAGATCTAGGGCTGGGGTCAAGAGCCTCCCTTTTCCACTGTATGCTTGGGCAGGGGACAGTCACCTCTCTGAGCCTCTGTTCCCTCATCTGTAAAATGGGGATAACAATAGCACTTTCATAGAGTTTTTAGGATTTAATGAGAAAACAAGGCCCTGGGCAAACGGGGCTGTTACAATTGCTCTCCACCACCCCCTCCCACCTACCCCCTCTGCTCTAGGGAGACCCCTGCCTGGTCTGCCCAGAAGCCCAGCCCTGCTGGTTGTTTTGGGGCTGAGCACGGAGAATGGATAAGGCCACAGCTGGAACCAGCAAGATACAGGCTCTGTGACCTTGGGCAAGTTACTGGCCCTCTCTGGGCCTCAGTTTCCCCATCTGTGGAAGTCAGGAGTTATACAGTAAAAGCTGAGACAGCAGTGCCTGGTACATTTATGGAGCGCTTACTGTATGCTCCACCCTTCACCTGCTTCTCAATTCTAGGGGGCACACGTGTCATCGACAGCCCATTATCCAGCCAGCGAGGCTCAGAGAGGTGGGCGGACGTGTCCCCAGATACACAGCTAGGAGTAGTGGTGCTTAGCTTGAGTCCCGCTCTCCTGTACGAGTAGCTTCCTCCCCTTGGGGTGCGAGGCTAACTTTGGGGGGCTTCCATTCCCGCTCCAACCCTCCCCACCTCCTTCCAGCCTCTGTGGGGAGGTGCTCTCCTAGGGGAGAAGCTGCCATCCCAGCTCCACTGAACTCAGCACAAAGGCAGTGACAGGGCCGAAGCTCCATCTCCACCTAGTCAGGAGATCTGATGGAAAAACACCCCAGAGCCAGGCCGGTGGGGAGGGTGTTCTGGGAGCTGCTTTGGTCCTCTGGGCCCACAGCCAAACAGTCACAGAAAGGAGATTCAGTTCCTTCAGCAATCTGAGCACCTATCGTGTGCCTGGCATGGGGCAAGGCCCTGGGGTCAGGTAGAAGAAGTGGGAGAACTCACCCCAAATCACAGAAGCCCATGTTTATAGGGGACTTACTCGGTGGACTCTCCTTTAATCCTCACCACCTCAAGTGATCAATGCTGTTATGACCCCCAAGTGACAGATCTGGAAAATGAGGTCCAGAGAAGGAAAGTGATTTGTTTGAGGCCACACAGCTAGTGGGTGTTGGAGCTCAGATTGGGAGCCCTCACAGCCTGACTCCGGGCCTGAATTATCTCTCTACTGTGCTGTTTACTGAACACCTACGATGTACAGCCATTGTAAGTCATCTTCACCCCTCCCCACAGACCGTAACCGTATTTTACAGAGAGGGAAGTGGAGGTTCAGAGAGGTTAGGTAACTGGGCCAAGGTCACACAGCCAGGAAGTGGCAGAGGAAAGATTCAACCAGGTCTGCCTGACTCCCCCAAACCTGTCGTGGCCCCAAAGGGAAAAAGAGATCACCTCCATCATTCATCAATTTATTTATTTAACCATTTATTGAACAAATATTTATTGAGTGCCTATTATGTCAGGCACAGGGTGGACCACAATAAAGCTGACCCAGCCCCCAACCTAAGGGGCTCACAGTCTTGTACACGCCCATGGGGTGCTCAGACTAAATAGCCCTCTCTTGCAGACTTTATGCTATTAGGGATGGCTTTCTGGAAGAGGTGGATCTGGAATTCTGTCTACTTTCTGGCTGGGCGACCTGGGTAAGCCATTTAACTTCTGAGTCTCTTCATCTGCACAATGGTGAAAACAAAGCCAGCTTGTCTGGTATGGTTCAAGAGGTGTCACTTGTTACAGCTAACATTAGGATCCCAACCAAGCCTCCACTGCCGGGCAGAGAAAGTGGGTGGAGGGAAGATGTGTGATGTCACTGAGGTCTAGGCTCTGGGAGGCAACAGGCAGAGAGTGCTGAAACCCTTGGAAGGCAGGAACGCAGGCTAATGGGTGAGGAGAGCACACAGGCCCCAGACAGGGTGTGGCCTCCATGAGTCTAGAGTCCAGAACTGTGACCTCAGCTGGACCCCTGAGGCTTCCAGCAGGAATGAGGTCAGGGCTGGGGGCATGTGGCCTAAAGAGAGGAGGTGTTCAAGGACTAAGAGAAGCTGCAAAAGGGGTTGTTGGTGGTGGAAGATTCTGGGCTTAAAGCTCTAGTGTTGGTGTCACCCGGATTCAAACTGGGGTCAGACACTCCTTAGTGACCTTAGGCAGGTGATGTCACTTATCTGAGCCTCTGTTTTTTCCTGTAGGAAATGTGTTCATGCCTGCGTTGCCAGCTTGATGTATGGAATCAGATATCAGCGATTATTTTATCTGACAAGGGCATGTATAGCACCTACCTGGGCCCAGTGCCATTCTAAGCCCTTTATGCACGCAAGTGTGGGCACAGTGAGCGGCCAGGCAGCTACTGTCCCTCTAGACATCACGTGATCTTGATACAATGACGGTGTTTTACTTTCGAATCAGGAAAAACAACACCAACCAGGAAGGCAAATTCCATTTTGGGAGCAGGATGGGGCCGCCTAAGGGCAGCCCTGGGAGCCTGGCTGTGAGCTAGGCCGGGATGAGAATTCGGGGTGGGGGGGACCGTCCTGCTAGGGCTAGGCACTTGGGATCTTCTCCCGGGACCTCCAGGAAGAACCTCGGGAAGCAGGAACTGTTCCCTATGGGAGATGCGCCGATCCCGGAAGCCTTCCAGACACCATGTGCACGTGTGCGCGTGCATGTGCCTGTGCGCGTGCATGTGCATGCATCTGTGGCGGAGGCGGGGAGGGGGGGGCGGTTTCGAGGAGGTTTCCCAGGTCGGGGTTCAGCTCCAGTCTTTCTGCGTCTTGCGTCCTCTCCACCCCGGCCTCCCGTGGCTGTCCACGGCCCCGCTGCCAGCCGCAGGCCACGGCCGTCTGTTGTGGCAGATGTTTGGCTGTGCCATGGCAACGCCAGAACAGGATGTGCCGCTGGATCGCAGCAGGGACAAGCCCACGCTCTCAGGCCGCCCACGCCGTTCCCTTCCCCAAAGGCTTATTGCAAAGAACCACGCGGGGCCAGGTCGGGGACGGGCAGTGTTTGTATCCGGAGAGACACAGAGCCAGCGTCCTCGGAGGGTTCGGTGGCCGCGGGTGGGGAGGATGTGTGTGCACATCCCAGCGGAGTCCCCCTCCCCCTTGCCTCCCTCTGCCCTTCAGAGCCATGCTAAGGAAGCAGGGTGGGGAGGAGAGCTGCCCATCAGCAGGGTCTGATCTGCGGGTATCTAACTACTGTCTTCCCCACCGTTCCAGCAACGACTCACTGAAGGATTACTTTGTGCCAGGACCTGTACTAAGTACTTTATGTAACAAATAACACTAAAATTCAGGGGGGTGTACTTGGTGCTAACTACCCAGTGCGGATCTTTAGCACAGCATTATGAGGTTATTTTTGTTCTTCACCTTGGGAAACTGAGTCACAGGGAGGTTAAGTCACTTGCTCCAGGGCACAGAGTAGGTAAGTCAGGGAGCTGGGATTGGGGTCCAGGCCTGTCTTGCTCCAAAGCCCTTGATTGGACAGGTGACACTGCCAGGGCCCTGGCATAATACATAATACATACATACATACATACATACATACATAATTTGCAGGACCCTGTTGCAAAGTGAAAAGGCCTGGTCTTTGTTAAGGAATTATTAGGGATTTCAGGGCGCCTGGGTGGCTCAGTCGGTTAAGCGTCTGCCTTTGGCTCAGGTCATGATCTCAGGGTCCTGGGATCAAGCCCCCTGTCCAGCTCCCTGCTCAGCGGCGAGCCTGCTTCTCCCTCTCCCTCTGCCCTTCACCGTGCTTGTGCTGTCTCTCTAATAAATAAATAAAATCTTAAAAAAAAAAAAAGAATTATTAGGGATTTCAAGAGTGACAGGCAGAGCCTTAGACCAATCGTGGTGCACTGGTAAGTGCAGAGTCCCGTGCAGCTGCCCATGAAGCCTACCCTGAATGCTACATCACCACCTCCCAGACGCTCAGAGGGTGGGCCTGAGCAGCCTGGAGAAGTTCACAGAGCAGGATACTGAGCCACTGCAATCTGGGAGCACTCTGTCTGTTCCCAGGGCTGTGCTAGCTCATCAGAAGGGAGCAAAGACCTTCTCCCGCAAAATGCTGTGCTGAGTCCCCCAGAGCCACAAGCCTGGGAGTTTACAGTGCAAATTTTAGCTCAATACGAAAGCATTCTTTTATTAAATCTTTACATTTCTCTTTTTCATTATAAAAGTAACAGAACCCTGTTGCAGAGATGCTGGAAAATAGGGAAAAGGAGGAAAAAACATAAACCTTGACTCCTACCTGTCTGACTCCATTTCTGTTAGCAGGTGGTGTATTTTCTTCCTGTGGTTTACAGAAGGGCTTTCTGTCAGGACCCCGAGGGATGAAACAGATGGCCTCCTCTTTGTCCCCAGCGCCTGGCACATGGCAGGGGAGCCGCAAATTGGGGCAGGGGGAGGAGGGAGAAACCCAGAATGGATGGATGTTATAAAGGGACCTGGCTTGGGTGACCTTTCAGATGCTTCTGGACTCCGAAAACCTCAGGATTCTTAGATTCATAGCTAATGCCTGGTGCTGACTTAAGGTTCGGTCCAATGCGCCAAGCCCTTGTTGGGGTCCAGAAGGTGACAGGCACCGCCCCTGCCCCAGAGGAACTTGGTTTAGGCAATCATGGGTGTGCCCAAACTTTCCAGGCCTTAGTGAATGAAATGAGGATTCGCTTTCAGAGCACATTTCATTCACAATCATCAAATGAATGCTCATTCACAATCATCAAATATTTATTAAGCACCTACTATGTGCTCAGCATTGCACTAAGTACACTATGGACTATTTTCTTTGGGGAGAGGATGGTGGGGTAGAAAGTATATGAATCTGGAGTCAGGCACCCTGGACTTTTGTCCCTTTCTGGCTGCGTGGCTCTGACCCACATTCCCTAACCTCTCTGAGCTTCCACCTTTTTGTTTGTAAAAGGGGGTCAAATCTGTTGTGAGGACCAACTCAGTAATATATGTGAAACTTGCAAGTAGTAGATGCTCAGTGTAGGCTACTTCCTTCCTGCTTCCGTCCCCCCCTTCCCTCCCAGCAGTACCAACAAGAACAGCCACCATGATACAGCATGGGTGGTGGGCCAGGGCAAAGGGGGTTGCGTACATTATCAGCTAATTCTCAAAGTCTTGGCTCCACGAGGTAGGTAGCATTGTCCTTAACCCATTTTGATATCCGACTTCCAAACTAGAGAGCTCACCACCTCCAACATACCACCTGCAGGAGACTCTTGTCTCTTAGCATCTGGGTCCTATGCATCCTTTCCTATGCTGGGAGGCTGTTCCTGCCAACACCAACATTTTATTTGCTGGAACAGTTTACAACAAGAGGACTTTTGAGCTGGAATGGGACCCTTTACAACTATACTTCAGGATGCATGAGTGGTTTCCCTTTAAAGGCAAAAAATGGTGGACAGGATTTGGGAAAGAGACACACACACCTTTGTGTCATCCAAATAGCCTTTGGAGCACGACGTGGGTCAGATTTTCCAGGGGCTGGAGGCTTCATTCCTGACTCCTGTGTTTTCTTGCTGATACCTATAGGGAGACCAAGATGCATTTTCAGTTGCTTTTTCTACTTCTGGGGTGGGGACAGCTCTGGGTAAGGTTTCAAGTGGGGAAGAAGCAGTACTTACTGGCTTCACCACTTCCCAGATGTAACCGTGGGCAAACCACTTGCCCTCTGCAGGCCTGTCTCTTCTGTGTGAGCTGTGGATCACATCAACAGGGCTGTTTCGAGGACTCTGGGATTCCTTACATAAAGTGCCTGGTACACAGAAGGGCAGGTAGAATCTGCTCCCTCGTGCTAGGGTACAGGATGAGTGGCTGGGTTTTCTGAGCAGGTCTCACTGTGGACGCTGTTGGTGGACATCTTTAGAAAGGGCTTCCCCACCGTAAGGTGAATCCTTCTGAAACGCCAGTCATTCCCCAAGCCCCGCCTTCTGGAGCCGCCTCCAAGCATCTGGCCAAGAGGGGCTTCTCCAGGCGTCAACACAAGCAAGTGGGAGGGGAGGGGATGGGGCGCTGGCGGGGGGGTTGTCCTCCTCTACAAACTACCCCCACTAGTGGCATAACCTGGGATCACACTCAACCTCAGGATCGTTACCCTGAGGATGAAATCAGGGTAAAAATCAGCCGATGATAGGAACGTTCTCCTGGGGCCCTGGCTACATAAATGGAGTATCTGATGAGTTTTGGGATCATCCGGGTTCTGTTAGGGGGATGTGGGTGTTGTCTCTAGGAAGCTGTGTGGAATGTGATTGTGGCTAGCAAAGTGGAAGCCTGCCCCATTGCATCACACTCTTATTTTGATGGTTTCTGTGCTTGGCCATTAGAATTCCCAGGGAATCCATCAGGAGCGTACAGTGCTGGGCCCGTTCCCCAGGCTCTGATTCATGTTTGGAGCCTGAAGAGAATTTAGGAGGTGTCTCCAGCCTTGCCAATGACGAAGCCTGTCCTGAACCATGACCCTCAGTGGTTTGGTTTCACAAACATCTTACAGAAAGGACCGCCCTGCAGCGGGCTAGCACTAACCACAGGAATCACACTCCCCACCGCTCCCAGCACCTTAACCTTTTGCTTTGATTTCCTACTCCATAAACAATTCCTAACCATAATTTGGCTTCAAATGTAATTTGTCTAGAGGACTCAGTGTGCTTATTGGCAAGTAAGAGTACTCGGACCTGCTTGACAGCTATTAATTCTTGCTCTCAAGTAATCTGCTTGCATTCTGGTTTATCCATCAGTCTCCTGTGAGTCCAGGCAACG
Organism: Callorhinus ursinus; assembly: GCF_003265705.2. Classification (NCBI taxonomy): domain Eukaryota; kingdom Metazoa; phylum Chordata; class Mammalia; order Carnivora; family Otariidae; genus Callorhinus; species Callorhinus ursinus. The sequence continues at coordinate 966,998 of NW_027397103.1, read as the reverse complement.
GACACAGCAAGCTGAGGTGAACGAAACATAGTGTTTCTTGGAGTGAATGTGAGTACCCGTGCTCTTTCCCCTGACCGCACAGCCAGAGCAAAGGACACCAAGATAGCAGGGTTTAAAACGCAAGTAGCTTAGCTTCATGAGTCACCAAGGGAGGAGAGCCACCAAAAGGGTCCTGACCTGCAGTGGATTGGGACCTGGGCATGAGAACAGCCTCTGTTGTGTGCAGCAACTGAGGTTCCCTGGGATTCCTGCCTTGGCCACCAGCAATAATCAGCCTCCACAGTCTCCTCTTCCATGACATGTGGCTGGGCTAGCTTAGGTGGTGGTGCCGAACACACTCGAGCGAGAAGAGACACCTCCCAGAGTCCAAGTCCCACCTTGGCAGGGACAGGTTTTTTGGGTATACAAATGACCACCCGTATGTGGGTCCGCTCCTCCTTACTAATAAAATCGGGAGGAGAAACAAGACAATTCCTAGAGGAGCTAACATCTGTTCCCTTGTTCTTTCTTCCGTCTAATGTGTCTGGGTTTCTATAGCATGGGGCTTAGCACCAAGTAGGTGCTCAGTAAAGACTGGCTGTCAGGATGATGCAGATATGTTGACTGTCTCGGCAAGGACTGAAGAAGCAGCTTCCTTTTGCACGAGTTCACAGGTCATCAAACGTTTATAAAGAAAAAGTTTATTTTCATCACAAGCACACAGACTATTACAGTACACACCAACAGAAGTAAAAAAAAAAAGTGCATTATGCATCTTCTACTGCAAATTCACAGTACAAAAGATACTGCCTTTTAAATATATAATATAAAAAAAACACGAAGAAAAACAATAGAATAAAAAAAATCATTGATATCTTAATGCAACACGCTGGAACCCATTGGCAGCTTCTGAAAACCAAAGAACTTATCTTAGAGAGCTCCTGATTTTGCAGGGGCTGGTGTCTGTCCCCACATTTGGTTGCAGCGAGCTCAGGACACCAACGGAGGAGAAAACAGGGAGGCCTAGGTGGTAACACAGCTCTATTAAACAAGAGTACAACTGTGTGATGGGGGGAGGGGGCGGTGCCACCCCCGGCTGGCTGGCAAACCAAGTTCTGTGCTTTCCTTGCTACCATGGGACACACTGTGAGCCAGTGCCTGCCTCACCTGCAGGAACCACCAACGCTCCTTGGACAGTTGCGGGGGGGCATCCCCCCCACCCCCGCATACGACTGCACAGCAGATGAGCACAAGTACGGGGTAGGGGGAGCTCCAGCCCTCACGCCAACCACCACTGACAAGGCAAAGGTCCAATCACAGAAGGTGAGAGCTTACCAGTTTCCCATAAATACACAGTATTTGTAAACTATTATTAAGGCACTCAATTGTAAAACAATAATTACAGTGTCGGAAAAGGGGGGAGGAAGCAGCCACCTTCTTGTGTGGCACGGCCAACACAAAGGACAGTAGAGGGGCTGGGGGGCTGGTTGTAAAGACTCCTGTTGCAGAGACTGACCGAAGCCGGGGCCGTGGCACCTACCGCTAGACAAAAGGGGGGTCAATGTCTGGGTCTCCAAGGAGTAGCGCTGCACACGGCCCCATTCCACCTCGGTCAAGGTGATCCACTTTGTACTCGGGTGACACAGCATGTATGTGGATGGGAGAGAAGTGACCCGCAAGATGATGATTCAAGTTGCACACATATGCATATATATATATATATATATATATATATATGCATGTATGCAGAGTGAGCTCATACACATAAGTATGCAGTTGCAGAGCACACAATAAAAAGACCAAGTAGCTGAGCATGGGGGGCTCAATCAACTCCCTTTGTTTGGCATGCAGCATTGGCAAGAACCTGCGGGATGGCAGCGGAGTGGGGGCACCCTCGCTGGGCTAAGTGTCACCAATTCCTTAGCCTGCCTAGCTCTCCTGCCGGAGGTCACGTGGCTGTCCTCAGTGGGTCCGGGGGAAGCTCTGCTAGGTGGCCAGCCAGAGGAGGGGTGGGTGGAATGTACTCTGGAACAAAGCCTTTCTGGTCAACAGAGAGCACGTCTTTCTTCAGACACCTTGGGTAAGGTCATGTATATGACTGTGCCTAAATGACGCATCAATTCTTCTCACTGGGGAGAAAAGACCCCTGGGGGGCAGGGGGAGTCATGAACCCTCTGGGATCAGGCCAGGGTGGAGAGACAAGAGTGCCGAAGTACAGAGCTGTCCTGAAGATGCTAATGCTCTTGAAACTTTGGCTCTGCCCTGTGGCGTCCCCTGGGCTTATCCAGGAGGGAAAAGGCTTTAAGAATGAGCTGGAATGGTTTTTGGCTAGAGGGGTGGGGTGGAACGGAAGGGAAGGCTGGACAGTGCGGCCACCTGTGAGCAGCTGGTGAGTGATCTCACGCATACAAACGGTATCACCACCCAGGAGTGTGCTGTTGGGCACCCCGAGGTGGGCATGGGTCCCCGTGAAGAGATCAAAGAAACAGGGAATGCCAAGAGCAAGAAGCCTTGTGCTGAGGTTCTTCAGCGGTGACCATCGCTCCGACACCCTGAAGTAGCATGAAGGCAAAGAAACTGAAATCGGCATTCTGGAATCAAGATCAGAGGGCAGCGTGGTTCCTCCTCTCTCCGGATCCAGTTTCCCCCTCATACTTAACAAAGCTTGACAAGAAGACCCTCCACCCCACCCTGGATCGATGCAAGATGACGATGGAGGGAAGTTCAGTCTAACTTGCGGCATGCCGCATGGACTGCAGTAAAAGAGACGGAGGTGAGGTGGGACATGAAAGGCAGTTCAAGACTCAGGGAGATTATCCAGCTGATCTAGAAAAATCCCGTTCTCCATTTCAATAAGGACATTCCCTGAAGATGGTGGTCACCAGGATCAATGACTTTCATAGCAGAAACCCTGCCTCCCACTTGTGCCCCCCACGTTTGGCACGTTCGCCATCAGCAAAGATTCCAGACGCAGCATTGGTCAAGATGCGGCCTATCTTATGGCACAGACTTTCTTTTCAGAGGCCAGTGAGTCATGGAGAAAAGTTCGTATACCTCCAGGCCAGAGTGTTATCCACCCAATCAAGAATGCCACCATTTTGCTTTGATAATGGGGACCTGGGCCCTGGTCTGTGTAGACGCTGACCTACAAGCCGTGATTGTGAAAACGAAAGGGTCACCAAAGGCCGAAGACTCACTCCAATTTGTAATCCTCTTTCTACGTTTTCAAAATTAAAGTTTGCAAAAATATATTGTTCTCACACACCAGACACGTGTGGTTAAAAGAGCAACATAAGCCTGTCAGCATCAAATCTAAAGGATCATCTGACACAAAAATGGAGCCACCTCACGAAATTTAATTTGGCAAAACATATTAAACTCAATTATGTTTTTGGAGAATGTTTCTTTTGGCCGGGGGTGGGGTGGGGGAAACCCCAGTAGGTTTTCCAGGAAGAAGTAGATAATCACCTTTTAAGGTGACTTCAGTTGACAGGGGTGGGAAAACAAATTCCTATAAAATAACATTATGTTAAAAAACAAAAACCAAAAAAACACTGGGGAGGAAAAGTTCCTGGAGAGAGTGTTTCAGCACAAACCCCACCCACCAGTTGAAATGTGGACCACCCTTGTCCACCCTTGTTCCTGAAGACCCTGCCCGGGGTGATCTCTGGCTGCTCTCGGGGACCCAGGTCCGACCACTGTAAGGTACAAGATGGCAGTTCCTTCGGCCACTTTCTGAGCTTGGCTGGCGCCGGAAGGCTTCTAGTTCCACTGAATACATCTGGCTGACAGCTGAGTGCAGAAGAAAGCTTCAGCCGGCAGTGCCCATACCTACGCAGCTACCCCCGCCCCGCAGGAGAGCACGCGGGGGTGGGCGGGCAAGGTCTGGGTCGGGAGAAGGCAAGGGTTGGGCCTGAGGTGACCAAGAGGCAGGGGAGGAGGCCTTCGGATCTGCCAGTTTCTTCCTGGCGGGCCCTGGGCAGCCCTGTGTTGTCAAATGAAACCAAGGGTCAGCAAACCTTTTCCAGAAAGGGCTCAATCGTGAGGATCTTAGGCTGTGCAGGCTACACGGTCCCTGTTGCAGAATAGGTTGTTTTGAATAACCCCTTACAAATATAAAAGCCATCCTTAGCTCATGGGTCTGTATACCAGCGCTGCAGACTCCCTGGATGAAACCCTTCTGCCTTACTCCCAAGCCCTTTTCCCTGCTCTCTCTCTTCAAAATACTTTAAACAGCCTACCCTGCTGACCAACACCAGAGGACTCCCTCCGCCCAGGCCCGGGCCAGTGAGTGTCACGGGCACAGCTCACCTGATTCTGAAAGCCCGCCCTGGCCCGCGCCCCTCCAGCCCAGGCTGGGACTACAGACCCCTCCTCTACTCTGTCCTCACCGCTAGGAAGGGCCAAACAGCGACGGGGAACAGTAGCCTCATGGAAGGAAGGGGCGACTGTAAACATCTGTGAAGCTTTTCAGTGGTCTCATTTCTCCGAGAAGCTGTAGGGCTGCTCCTGGAGAGCGACTGGCAGAGCTGCTCGTGACCACTTAAAGCCCCTTTTCCCCCCCCGAACATGCTCCGGTGACCTCATGAGCCCAAGGGCCCGGGCTCCTGGCAGGACGATCCACGTCTCGGACCCACCGCCCCTGCCAGACGCTCGAGCGCTTTCAAAGCCTCAACGCAACCACATCGGGTTCAGCAGCAGATGAGACGTGGTGATGCTTTGTGGGCCCTTCTCCCCAGACCGGGAGCAACTTACACGTCAGCATTAGCAATGACTGAGGACGTCCCATACACACATCCCCTCTCCTCACCCCAGTGCCGGCCAGACACACGCCGCTCCGCTGTGACAACACACCAGGACAAGGAATTCAACTGCACAGACGATCTCCACGCACCACAGAGTTGGTTCAACAACAGCATTCCACAGCCTTGTCTAACTTTACCTAGCAGTGGTGGGTGCGGTCGACTTAAAAAGTCTTAACACTTTTTGGGGGTCCCCGCAAAAGAATAAAAATTAAAAAAAAAAAAATTCTCTTTTGGAAAAAACTTTTCTGACACAGCATTATTCCCTGGAAGGAGCCTTGGTCACTACTGTATTTTAAAAATAAAAAGCACAGCAAGAACAGAGGTAGGACTTATATTGCCATCCAAGGGTTTCCCCGCAAGGGCCTGAATGAGCTAGGAACGTGCGCCGTGGCGACGGAAACATCACCGCTGCCACTCTTTTGCACGGTGCCAATGGAGTATTCGGGATGTGTGTGCATATCTGTATATGCTCTTTTTAAGAAGAGGATTCTTCCTGAAAACACAGGACTTGGGGATCGGAGTTTTGTATCTACTGGCCGACGGCTTCTGGCTCTCCTGGGCCACCCCACCACTGGCGTCACCCCCCCTTTCTTCTTGTGCTGGGTTATTCTTGTTTTTTTCTCCTCCTCTCTGCGGCAAGAGTGGGGAGGGTTAGAATGTCAATCGTTTAGGAGACATCACGGCCAAAACCCACAGTGAAACAAAGGGAGGGACCACGTGAAAATACGCGTCCGAATACAGCAAGAGGCGGGTCAGCTTTTGCTCATCCACGAGGGGCTTCTCAAGTGTTCTGAAGCAGATTTCCCTGATGGTTGAGAGGTCGCGGCTGGGTTCCTTGGGGCTGCCTGGGGCTCACGCAAGAAGGAAGACTCGCTCGACTTGGCATCCCGGGAGTCGGTGAGGGCGGACGCGTCTGCCTCACCGGACAGGTCTTCTGTCGAGAAGTTGAGACTTCCAAGCTTGGCCAGAGAGTGGGAGCGTTTCAGTGGGGACGAGACGGTGAGGCCCGCCAGCCGGAGCCGGGTCTCAATCTCCTGCGTCCGCTGCTTCACCAGGCCTGGCTTGCCTCGGACGCTGTGGATGCTGTCACTGCTGGAGCTCCGCGTCAGGTTGGAGCTCATGGAGGAGGACGTGGGGGTGTAGCAGATGGTCTTCAGGAAGTCTTTCGAGAAGTGAGTGGTGTGATCCAGGCGGCAGAGGAAGGGAGTGGGGCTCTTGAGTGGGGCGCCTTCGAACGGAGGGGGGATGGCCTCTGACTTGTCATCGCTCCCAGCGAGGCTGGGCAGGGCTGGGGGCCCCGGCGGACGGGCAGGAGCCAGATCGGGGCTCTCCTCGGAGACGCTGGCCTCCAGCCTGCTGGCGGGGCCGTCCCTGCAGGGAGACGCCGGGTCTGCGGGCGTGCCCCTCAGCCTCTCCAGTTCTTGGGTGTGCTTTCGGACCAAGCCTGCCTTCTGCAGCTGAATGATGGACTCCTGGTGCTGCATCAGGTAGCTGTTGCTTGTCGGCTTCTCGGCCTCTTTACTGAACAAAAGCCGCAGGTCCTTGGCCGGTCTCAGATCTTTCTTGGGCGGCGATTCATCCTTTGCTACGTCCATGCTTGGAGGGTTCTTATCACAGTGAGAATTCTTCAAAAGGAGGGACTTTGGCAGGACTTTTTGGGTTTCTCTGGAAGATTCCAAAAGGCTAGCTGGTAGTTCTGGGGCAGCCGTGGCCCCGGAGCCACCGACGTCTGACCTCCTCGAGCCTGCTGGTGGTAGCAATGGGGGACTCTCGCTTGGGCCAGAGGCCAGTTTCTCTAAAGCTCGGGATCTGCTGGACGTGTGGGCCACAGGGGAGGAGGTGAGGTGGGGCAGGAAGGTTGGCTGGGTACAGATGGCAGGAGCTCCAGGGTTCTCGCCCCGCTCCCTGAAGGCCTCAGGAGCCCCACTGGCTACAGGGTACACACAGTCGGCACAGGATTTGTAGGAAGGCTTCACCTTGTTAAGGATCCCGAATATAGCATCGTGCTGAAAGGGGACAAGAACATTGTGAGTATACAACAGCGAGCCAGAGAAGGGTGTGTGGGACTGGGCAGGCACTGGAGAGGCAGTGCCCCCCAGCCCCGCCCCCTCCAGTCAGTGCAGGAACACAGGCCTCTTGGAACCCACTCAGCCATGAACAGTGGTGGTTGGAGATGCTGAACCCAACTTTCCAGAAGCTATGTGACTACGATCCTGGGCAAACCTCCTGCCACACAGCCAGCATGATCAGGGGCACAGCCTGCTCAACCTTGCCTTCACCATCTCACGTGGGCGCCTCTCCCTTTCTTTCCCTTTCAGAAAGAATCTGTGCTTGGGGAGTACGTAGCCTGAAAACGGGGCTCTTCCCTGCTAGCATGAACACGGCTAGCTCCAAAGAATCACCATGTAGCCATTGGCTGTGGTCTTCACAGTGGAGGTGGTCAAAGGCAAAAATGGCTTTGGAAAGACTCCAGTACAGACCCAAACACGGGTGCTCACAGTCCCGGATAAGGGAGCCAGGCTGAGGTGGGTTTTATAGACCAAGAGGGAACATGTTTGCATTGTTTTCTGAGGAAAGCCACCTGCCTCTAGGCGAACGTGCCATGCGCCTCCACATCGGGCCATTCCGACGGGCAGGGCAACTGCTCACCTCCCTCACACGCCCATCGACAGACAACAGGGCCGCTCCTATGGGCTGAGGCGGACAGTGGTTTAGCTGCGAGATTCCCAAGCTGGCCTAACACAAAGGCCCCTCGGCAAAGGGCTGGCTGGTCCATGTTTCTCCCTGCCCCCTGCCCACGGCCCTGACCATCAGGGCCTAATCCCATCCTGTGTCACAGATGTAGGTCCCCCAAGACAAGAAGTCATGGGTGGTCCAATACTGGAGGAATCATAAGGAAACCCAGCCATGATTCCTAGAGGCTGCAGGGGAGCACACGGAGAGCGTGTGGTGGGGGAGGCCAGATCTCCTAACCTAGTCAGGATTCCTGGGTCAACCAGTGAGACCCGACCACCCCCGAACTCTTGACCCAGAAATTTTTCTGAAGCTCTGACTGAAGTTTTCTCCTAAAACCTTTAGAACCTAATGTTCTAAAATGTGGTTAGAATGTCTCACGGTCGGAGATTTAGGACTACCTTTCGGAGCCCAAGGAGCAACAGGGTGGGAGCAAATTCACTCATCCAACTCATATTTAGGGAGCGCCTGTCACGCGTCAGGACCGGCGTCAGGCACAGGGGCTGCAAACAAGACATGGTCCCTGCCCTCAGAGGGTCTAGTGTGGACCAGAAAACTGAGTGACAAGTGACAGGATGGAGAGGGGTGAGCTCAAAGTCTTCTGCAGAGGGAAGGCTTCCCTGAGGAGCCGAACCTCAGCTGACACCTTTGGGACAAGCAGGTGCTGACCAGGCAGAGGGGAGGAGAGAAGGCAGAGTCACCTTGCAGCTGAACCCCTCACCAACCTGGCACTGTAGTCAGCAAAGAAGAGTTGAACAAGTGAAGGAGTGCTTGTCTCTTGGTCCTCCTATTCTCTAGAGAACCTCACCCATTCAATCCAATTCTGGCCAGGAAAGGCAGGCCATCCTTCATGTCTCTCCTTACCCACGCTTCTCCTATTCTTCACCCCAAGACCCACCCGGTGCCGTTTCAGACTGATGGACAGTCCTGGACAGACGTTTTGTATCAACTGTCTTCATAGGTATTTGCTCTTTGAGGGAAAGGTGAGTGGTGGGAGAAATTCACCAGTAATTAACATCTGGTACTTCCCATTTTGTTTGTATTTAGAACATGGGAAAGACAAACCCTCTGGATGTGGGAATGCATTGCTGAGTGCTCTCACCTGTGAATCCCGGCTGTCTCGGAAGATGGGCGGGGAGGCCTGGGGAAGTGAAGCTCCTTGGCCCGGGCCGTGGCAAGAGCCGGTGCAGAGCGAGGGTGGGACCCGGGAGCGGGCGGCACAGCACACCGCTCATGACACCAGCCTCAGCTCCCGGGCCCCCCGGAGGAGGGGAGAGCCTGGCGGATTTAATAATTTTCTGAGCAAGGGCCAGCTTGCTAAGACCATGTTGCAGAAACCCACCAAACAGGACAGCCACGTGGGACTAATGGAGTCAAGCATTAGAGTAGGAGTTGGAAGACCAGATATTTGATGATACTGAGCAATTGCTACCCATTTCTTCAAGGTGGTATTGTGGTTATGTTATAGACGGAAGCATCTGTGAACGAGCGACCCAGCTGGGGTTTGGTTCAAGATGATTCAGAGTGTGGGGAAACTGAGTGGGGCGGGGATGAAATAGGAATAGCCTTGTGTTGATAAACGTTGAAGCTGGGTGGTAAGTTGTTGTACATTTTACGTAAGAAAGAGACCGAGCTGAAAGCTCTGACCAAGCGCATTGGGAGGGGGGGGGGCCTGCAGGGATGAGCGCCAGGCCCTGCACACCCCCAACCCACGGTACGCCCACACTCCCAGGCGCCCTGCAGCCGCGCTCGGGGAACGCCCGCTGCCCTTGCCCTCCGCGCCGGCCCCCCTTGCCCACCTCGAAGTCATCGGGACAGCTCCTCTTGCTGTTGTTGTTGTTAAGGTTCTCCCGGTTGAGCAGGCTTTTATCGGGCTGGGGTGGGGGCCGCCCCCACCGCCCTGCCCCTGGGGCCTCCTCCCCTTCCATCTCTTCCACCTGCTGCAAGGAGCCGCTCTGGGCCTTAGGGCTCCCAGACTCCAGCTTCTTCCTCACTTCCTTCTCGCAGAGTCCAGAAGCTTCCTGGGGATGTCTGGCTGGCGTGTGTGCCTCGGTTGGCTCGGCCGCTTCCTCCAACAGAGCATCCCTCTCCAGATCTTCCAGGTGGACCAAGTTGCCAGGTTCGTCGTTGGGGGAAGGCAGGAGGGGGTCTGAGAGCCGCCGGAAGCAGCAGGGGAGAGTGGGGCCTCCTGGGGCCCCGCTGTCTGGGAAGGCGGGCTGGGCAGCATCGTCCGGGCAGGGCAGCCGGGCCTCCAGGGTGCCGTCCAGGGTCTCCGGCAAGAAGCCCCCCGACCCTGCAGGGTCGTCCGCAGGCTGCTGGAGGCAGGTCTTGCTCTGCTGGCGCCACAGCTTGTTGTGCCGTTGTTTGCTGCGGGGGAGGAAGGGCAGAGGAAGGTCATGGGGGCCAGTACCCTGAGGGTCCCGGGAGGGACAGCAAGACACAGCCCATGGCTGACAGATGGCGCTAGGATGCTCAAGCCCCGTGGCTCCCGGCAGCAGCCCTCAGTGACTCTGCCATGCAGTGACGATGTGGCAGACCCGTGACGGCGGTCTAGACCTTGGGTACCATCAGGGTCTCGCTGTCCCGCCTCGTCCTGTGAACTTAGCCACGCCACTGCCCGTCCCACCTCTGAGGCCCTCCATCTGTCAGGAGAGTAATAATCCTCTCCTCCCTAACCTGTAGGGAGAGAATGGGGTCCGAAGCAGAGAGCACATGGGGATTTTTGGGTAAACACATAATGCACGTCAAGTTGGGACGACTGGAGAAAACCACAAGATTTTTTTTTTTGGGGGGGGTCAGAAAGATGACAGGTCACTTTTAAAAATAAGTCTTATGATACCGTGGTAGTATGGTTATAACACATTTTTAATGTAAGGGTCAAAAAAAAAAAGGAGAGAAAATTTTAATGTGCAATCAGGTAAGTAAGGCACCTGCATGACCCTTGGGGCACCTGTACCAACACCCTGCAGGGGTGCGGGCTCCGATGAGAGGAGATGCGGACAGGACAGTGTGAATTCAGGGCCTGTTGTTTGCAACGCACGGGAGCACCACGACCATTCGACACGGCTCCGTGTGCTTGTTCCAGGCAAGGCCAAGAGGGCCCCCAGACGGGGCTGCAAGTCAAGGTCACTGCCTTGTGGCTGTGACCTCGGCCTGAAGACCCCTGATGAGGCTGTGGAGGCTGCAAGCCCCTGATGGCAGCAACTGTCTGAAGGGCTACGGGAAAGGAGGCAGGATACCCGTGCCTCCACCCCCTCCTCATCGTCCCGGGGCCCCGCCTGGGCATCTGTCCAGTCACTCCCTGGGTGACAGTAAAGGGACTCCAGAGCTGTTTTCAGACCCCGTTCCACCCTGCCAGGGCACTCCTGCTTGCTCACACTCGGCCAAGAAGCCCGTGGACTGAGCCTGTGGCCTCCTCATAATACCAGTCAGAAATAATCCAGGGAGAAAGGGAGTCCCAGGTGCAGTGGGGATCCGCCTCCACAGGGCCTCCCCACACCGTAGCCTTGGGGGCCGGCAGACCCGGGTGTGCTCTCTCCCATGTGCTGCCCGCCAGCTGTATGATGTGGGACACCCTGACCTCCAGCGTCAGCTCATTCCCCCCATACGCCGGGGATACCCTGTCCTGGGCAGACCTTTTCTGGGTGGGGGTTAGAGATTTCAAAAGCTCCGTTTTATTCACCGCGAGCCAGGTCTAGCCCGGCATCTGCAGAGGTAAACCTGCACAGTCCTCAGGTAAATCTCACAACAGCCCTGCCAGGTGGGCTTGGCCTGCAAACTCAGAAGAGGAAACCAGGGCCGGGGGAGATGGGCAAGCTTGCCCTACGTAGCCCGACTCGTCGGTGCTGGAAGCCAGTCGGCTCTGCGGCATCGGAACTGCCCTGTGGCGAAGCCTGGCTCGGGGCTCGGCACAAAGCAGATGCTCAGGAAACGGGGACGGCCATGTGCCTGTGCCGCCCATGATGTCATGCCTTGGACGAGGAGCCGCGCACCGTTCCCTCCAGCAGCAAAACAGCTTTCTGTGTGTGCCAACAAAATCAAACAGATCCCTCCTGGAAACCACTAATCAAACCCCAAACAATAGCTGTTTTTCTCAGTCCGGCTCCCCCCCAGCCCCCCCAAAGGCGGGACTTTAGCTGCAGAGGCTGCTGCCAGGCCGGACAGGAGCCCGCTTGGTTCTGCCAACCCTTCCCCGCAGACGCTCACCCACCTCGCGTCCAAGATGCCTTCATACTCAGACAGCTGCCTCATAAAGCCCGCGTTGGGCCGTGTAATGCTGCGCTTCTGCTTCACGTAGTTGTACGCTTTTTCCAGAGGCCAGCCAAATTCCTTCATTGCATAGGCTATGACCGTGGAAGCCGATCGGCTGACACCCATTTTGCAATGTACCAGGCACTTGGAATGGTTCCTCCTGCAGAGGCGGGGGACAGAGTCCAGAAACTTCCAGAATTTCATTCTCTCAGGTTTTACCCAATGCATTTTGTTTTTCTCTAAACCCTGAAGTTATCTCAGTGCCCAGACCCCACCACCCCTGCCACGTCCTGATATTTATGCAGCAGATGGCCACACACCCTCGAAAGGAAATACCTTCACTGCAAAATCAATTAGCACACAATGGGAAATCGAGATAAATCTGTCCTTGCCTTGCCCAGCAGTGCAGGGAGGACTCCCAAATTGGGCTGCCCTCAGGGACAAAGCGGGACCGCTGGGATGGGCCGGGAGACCAGAAACTCTTGCAGGAAGCAAAGGGGCAGCGAAAGGGGCAGCTGCAAAAGCTACACAGCTGCCCCAGGAGATGAAGATGGGCAATGGGTGACTGCAGAGAAAACGGGGTCAGCAAATGGAAGGGTGTGAGGCCCTCGGGAGGGCAAGATGCTCGCCAGGCAGGGAGGGTCGAGGAGCTAGAACAAGGACGGCAGCACCCTGGACTCGGACGAGGGGAAGAAAGCAGGCGGATCGGTCATTTGTAAGGAGGCGGTAGTGGCCTGGGCGGGGCTGATGTCACAGGAACGGCAAGGCCGTGTTTCTCGAGACTTCGGGGGCTCGAGAATGGGAGGGTACACGATGCTGGAAGGGGCTGCACCTGGGAAGCTTTATTTGTACAGGAGGCAGACCCACCAGCCTGCCTGTTTACACTGGAACCAGCTGGCCCGTCAGGTGGGTCTGGGCTCCTTTCCTAGACCCCAGGCTTCAGATTCATCCCCGTTTGTCAGTGCATTTTGTTCTGTTTTTGTTTTTTTTTTTGTTTGACTGCTGGCCTGGAATCTATCCCCCAGGAATGCAAACAAACTAAGATTCGGTAAGGACATGTTATGGAGCTTTGACCTCAAGAGGTATGAAGCAGAAGACAGGGTTTCTCTTGATAGCATTGCAAAGGGTTCTCTCTCTCTCTCTCTCTCTCTTCTGGATTTCAGTGAGGCAGAGTTGTCCCATAGGAGAGTAAGGGGAGGACAGAAGACAGGGTGATGTCAGGAACAGGCTCAGGGCGATGGGGACCTCTGACGGTCTGTCCCATCCCATGAACAAGGAAACTGCACTAACTCAGGTGCAGAAGGCGGGCCAGCCCTTGCGGCCTCTGCCTGAGCAGCTTTCTCTGGGGAAGCAGCCCCAAAGGTGTTCAAAGTCCACGCAAGACCTGGCCCACCCTCCTCCCTCCTTTGGCTCAGCGACTCCCCGTAGACAGAGCTCCAAAGAGTGTCCACGAGATAACAGATCCTTGCCTGGAAGCAGTGATGATGACAGAAGTGGGATCCAATGTCACAGTCGATGACAGGGGAAACAGGCTCATTGGGGCCCCCACCCTGAGAAGATCAGTGACTGTGCCTTTTTGGTGTCAGGGGGTCCTGTGGTCTAAAACCAGAGGTCCACCAGACATCAAAGGCTCCACAAACCAGAGATGTCTGAGTCTGGGACTGCCATTAATTTCTGCCCAGCCGGCATCTGCCAGTTACTTCCTCAGACCAGCCTCTTTGGCTTCTCCATCCACTTACTTTGCTTTGTTTATGAAATGGTATGCTTCGTTCCAGTGGGCAAGAAGGTCTGTTGTCTCTTCATCGTAGACGCGGATGTTATGATACGCAAATAAGCCAGGAAAAAAATTATCTATTTCTCTGGTGACATTTAAAATGTAGTCCACACTGTAAGGAGAAAAAAAAAATAAAGAACAAATTTAGAGAATCAGAATGAGGAACTACAAAAAAGACAAAGTAACAGAAAACTGAGCAAGGAAAAAAATTAAATATATACTCATAAAGCGTATATGTTTACGGTGGGACTTTGGTTTTTCCTTAAAGAGTAATTTTTTTTTCCCCAAATGTCCTCTATACGATGAGAATGTATTATACTTATAATAAAGAACAAATTTCTTTGTAAAAAAAAAAAACTTACAAAAAAAAGTTCAAAGCATTGCTGAGCAATGTGAGTTCTGGAAACGAGACATATGTATTAAATACATTTTCAGACACACTCAAAGTTTCAAACTTCGAAATGGTTATTTATTAATATATAAAGGCTTAAAAAAAATGAAGTCTCTACTTTTAAATAGCTAAGAGCGTAGAATATATCCATCCATTATTCATGTCCTTGAGAATTGCCTTAAACCTTGAAACAAGGCAGACTACAAATAAATAAATAAACAGTGGGGAGGGTCTTTGAACGCAGGTTCTCTAAACTTGATACTTATATTCCCGGAAGACCAAAATAATTCAGGAGTTAGAAAATACCTCAAACAGGGTTTGTAAGAGAATACTTATAAATGCTTTACAAAATACCTTTCAAAATCATTTATTTATTCCCAGCCAGAGAAAGCATAGATGGTATCACTCTACATTTTAAGAAAACTTTCTGTTGAAAGAACACATCTTAACCAGTTCTAAAGATATATTTTAAGATTTGTTTAGTCTTGATTTTTAAATGCAGTAATTCAAGAATGCCATCATGTCAGACCCACAAAATGGTGATTTTGTGGCTGTGTTATTTAAAAAAAAATGTCCAGACATCTGTTCTTGAAGGTCTAGATTTAAACATTTTTTTTTTTTTTTTTTTAATTCCTGCTGCTGGGCATTTCTCAGACAGAGATGGGCATATGTTTCTGACCAACACTGAGTATTTAGCCGCCAGATTCCCACCAGGCCCCAAAGTCTAACCTCAGGGACAACCAGGAGTGGTCCTGGGACCAGAGTTGCCGACTGGCCCCACAGGTGTGTGTGTGTGTCCATGCTAGGACGGCCAGCACCTGTGCTGGGGTTTGGGGGGGAGGGCAGTGGGGCCCAGGAGGGGGCTTGTGGCCCTACCAGCATCCAGGCTGTCCTCTGCCACTGGAGTGTGACTGAGAATCGTTCTTGGTGACACACACAATCCCACAGAACCCCGTTAAGATCTAAAACGCATGAATTATTCAGGAGGTGGCATTTTGAAGCACATCTGCTTAGCTATGCAAATCAGCCCAGCCCTTGGAGATGGGAGACAGGGTGCAGGCAGTTATAAGGGCTCAACCTTGGGGGTTTCTAAGCTGCCTGGAAGGACAAGGGGGGGGACGAGGGGAGCAGACTCACCCTGAGCCCTGCAGTTCCTCCAGATTGGATGCATTCCATTCAGAGCCCTGGGGGACAGATCACACAAACCCCCGTGAGTGTCACATGTCCGCCTCAGAGCTGCTTAGGGGATGCATGGGTGGGCCAGCCCTGGGTGGCGGAGGGTTATTTCACGGGCCCTTGGCCTTAGATGGGCGGACAGAACTAAAAGAGGCTGCTAGCCAAGCAGCTTCCGGAGGCATTCCCGGCGTCGTCAGCCTGTGTGGAAGGCCCTAGCTGTCCCCTGGCCTTCAGGGAACGGCAAAACCTGTACCACCGCCCCCCCACCACGTCCTTTCCTAAGGCTCCGGCACGGTCCTGTCACCAGAAGCAGTGACCTCCGGCTTCCCGCTCAGGAGAGGGCACTTTGACACACCACTAATTTAAAGCAGGAATCTGTCTACCTTTTCAGGCAAGTATTTTTTAAAAGTTCCCACCCTCTGACCCAGTGGTTCCACATGCAAACAGCTGCCCTGAGGAAACATCCAGAATTCGCACGTAGATTTATGCACGAGGATATTTATGGTTATATGCGAGGACAAACAATGAGAACAACTTAGAGGTCCTTGACAAGAAGAAACTAGTAAAATAAATGATGATGATGATGAAGCCACACGATGGGGCAATTAAAAATAAATTGTACTTTGGGTGGCTATTTAACGAAATGGGGAAACGCCGCATAATGAAAACAACTTAAAAAGAGAAAAACAGGACACAAAACTATATAAACATTATGATTCTTTCCTTTTTTTTTTTTTTAAAGAAGCTATATAGACATAAAAAGAAAAAACCCAGAAGATGGGAAAAAAATATACTAAAACGTTAACAGTAACTACATCTAGATTTGCAAAATTGGGAATGCTTTTTACTTTCTTCTTTGGAGTTACTGGTGTTTCTGATCCTTCTATAACATGTTTTAATTTAATGCCTTTTAGAGCATATTATAAAACGAACCCTCCATTTCTGAGCTTCCCAGGAACACAGAAGGGGAAAAAACAAAGAAAAAGCTATCACTTCGCTCTTAGGCAATGCAAATGACACAGAGTTGTGAAGAACAAGACCCCCCCCCCCCCACCCCAAGTCTCCCTAGAAACTTCCTTTCCCAGGAGGGCAGACCCCTCAGGACACAGGGGCCCCAGGGGGCCGAGTGGGGCTGGTAATGTGCGGGTGTTTTTCATGCTGGAGGGAGAGGCTCAAATATAAAAATTCCTTTAGTATCTCTCATGGAAAAAGTGACATAGAGCACCAAACCGCACTGAAAAAAATAATGAAAGCTCACTACATCTGTGAGCATCCTCTTGTTGTGATATCACCACCTAGTGGAGAGACAGCCTGCCTTCTGTTGTTTCCACTAGGAAAAACCACCAACTTCCCTGGGAGATTAGAGCCCAGTGCTGCCTGACGGCTTTCTCAAGATATACGCTTCAAATCCACACGTTCATAAACGTTTTAATACAAACGTTAAACATACATATACATATGCACGTATATATATGTATATACATATATACACGCACACATATTCACAAATATGAATTGATATACACAAATATACTAGGTATATATATTTGAGATATATATCTATATTTAATATACTAAGTATATACCACGACACATGCGTTTGGAGAACCATTAATTAATTCTTGCGGGCAGAAAACAAGATCGTTCATGCCTTCAGCAGCAAATACACTTCCCCCACTTTCCTAGGAAGTCATTTTTGCTGTAACAGTGGTTGCCGTTTATTAGTACCTACAGAAAGAACACTTGGTGCTTGAAGAATGTCTCTTACTTAATCCTCACAATCATCCCACATGGTACAGAATGAAGGAGAAAAGACCAAGAGGCTTGCTCCCCTCACACAGCTGCTTCGGCTGGGGAGTGGGAACTTGGCCCTGGCGGGTCTGACTTTCATCACACTGCACCACTTCTCTAATTTTAGTAACACGCTCTCCCCTATAGTCTCTCTGAGGGACTCTGCAAACTTGCCAGTTGCCTTCTATGGAGATTTACAGCATTAAGAGCATCTGAGCAAGAGATGGAGGTGCGGAGAACCTGCACAACCCGGCCCCCCTGGTGGTGCTCCCAGGGCGTGCCCCTTCGGTGGGCCTGGGAGCAGGGCACAGAGTAGCCACCCGCACAGAGAGAGGGGAAGAAGCTGGGCTTCGGGGGTTCAGTTTGTTTTGCCTACTGTTTCTCACGTCTCGGTGATGCCCGGGCGTAATTCTGGGGTTTTAGCGAGCATGCACCCTTTCGTACCTGGGGGTTCGGAGCCTGCAAACCGTGGGGAGGTAACTGGATGGGGCCTCTGTGTTAGCAACTGAAGACCAAAGACGGAGAGGTTCTGAAAACTGCTGCCAGTGGACCGTGCCAGAGAGCCTTCAAACAACTCTGCACAGCTCAGCTGGGAGCCCCATCTCACACATCTGGCCCCAGGGCAAACCAGCGCAGGCCAGAGGAAGGGGGTCGAAGATAGGAGTTCCCAGAACAGCCAGGATCGAGGTCCCAGCCACTCCAGTTCTCTCCCCCTTTCTGACTCTGCTGCAAGCTCCAAACAATCAAGGTCTGTAGACGGATGTTCCCCAAACCAGACCCTGCCCTGTGAGGCGCTTCTTACGAGATAGAGGTGGTCGAAGATAAGGGAGGGCTTGTCCATCTGTCCCAAGATAAGGAGCATCTCGTTGTCTATGAATTCCTTGAATTCTTTCAGGTTACAGTTCATCTGCGTCTCTAATTCATTACGGATCTGTGGAGCAGAGAAGAGCAGGAAAAGTGATTCATTACAAAACAAAACAAGAGCCATCCACCTCCAAAGAAGTCAAGTCACAACTTAAACTGTGGTTGTTTTCAAAAAAGGTGTCTTGTTGTTTTGGTGGTTTTTTGTTTTTTTACCCCAAAGTAAGTGCACAACGCACTGAGACGCACAAGCACATACGTAGGTGGTGGAAACGCAGGCTACACAGCCTCACAGGCAGTCTGACTGGGCAAAGTTTATTATTTTATACCAAGAAGTTGATTCGCAGGGGATCTATTCTACTGAGTTTAAGGCACTTCTATTTTTATAATTAAATATCAAATATATCACAGTGAACACATAAAAGCAGTTTCATCTTGCATTGGAAGGCATCACAACAGGATAGTTTTTTGTTGTTGTTGCTGTTGTTGTTTTGGTGGGCAGCAAAGTTTATTGAGCGATAGTACAAAGCTCCCAAAGAGGAGGGAACCCAAGAGAGCTGGCTGCCCCACAATATGACTTTTTATGTGTATTGATTAATACAAAGGGTGATATATGGCTTTTTCAAATGGCCCTTTCAAGCCCTTATATCTACCTAGTTTAAGCGATTATTATAATTCATTGCATTCTTTTGAACAAAAAGCAACTGAAACAAGAAAAAAGTGATCCAGAAAAAAATTCGAAGGCACACAAAAGGCAGTCCAGGGTTAGTAACTTGCTAGTAAGTGATAATCCTGAAATAAGAAATAAGAGTTTGCTGTATCTCAATAAAACACAAGGCAGAGAAGAGGGCGCTAACAGGCAAATGTATCTCAGGGCAATGCGTGGGTCTCGTGGAATTACCACCAAAGGTCTTATAGGTTCAGAGAGATCAGGAAATTTGCTCAAGGCCCCACAGCTGGTACGCAGCACAGCTGGATCCAAACTAGAGTGGAACTCTAAGGCCTGCACTCTCTCTGCTAAGTCCTGTGGGAAAAAGCCTCCGAGAGTCTGCGAGCTGACCCGTAAGAAGGCCAAGCGGCAGACCTGCCTCCGCTGTGCTTTGAGCAACAGGACAGATGGACAGCTTGTGACCTCTGGCCTGCTAAGGGAAGAGCTCTCTTACTTCTTTTGAGGTCACGTTTTCTAGATCCTGGCTCATCATGATGCTCCGGAGCTTGGCTTTGATGAGGCGCTCAGTTCTTTCCCCTTCGGTTGGCCTAGAAAGAAGGGACATTCAGTAAGATGGAGAACGACAGGGAGCCTGAGGTCAGCGTTTACAGAAACGCCAGATACTCTTGAGCTAAACAGCACATGGCCTGCACTCAGACAGCTTCCTTCTTGGTGTGCATGTTTTTGGGAGGAGGGGAAAGGGACAGAGAAGTCCGGCTCTGTGTCTAGAACTCCTGTGGGAGTCCACAGAGTGGTGAGCGGATAGAGAGCACAAACAATGGCTGGAAAGCATAGTCCTCGTTCAGGTCTGCAGAGAATCGGGCTCTCGGGACGAGATGCTGGAAGCACCCGTGGAACATCCGCCCACCAACCAGACCCTTCTGTCTGCACTTGACCATGTCTGGGTGGGAGGACATCACTGGGCCCACCTCGCCTCGTCTCCTTCTTACGTGGAGAATCCACGTGCTTCCCTGTAACTTCTACCCATCAGCCCTGCTTCTACACAGACCAGGGTAATTCTTCCACAGAAGGCCCTTCTCTATGTTCAAAGGCAACTGTCATTCTCCCCAACCTGCTCATCACTTGGGGCCTCGAAGAATGTGGCTTCTGGTCCTCTCCTCATGCAGGCTGACCTCTGTGTCCATGGCCCTCATAATGCAGTCCCAGAGGGACACACGACTCTGGGGGAGGAGGGTCCTAACCAAGACAGAAGCGGGGAGCCCTTTCCTTCTTCTGGACCCAGACTTTCACTGAGTGCAGCCTCAGGCCACGTGAGCTCTGCTGGTGGCCACGTGACAGAGGCCCCGGATTCACTGTTGTGGCCTCTAAGGCAGGCTGCCCCCAGCCAGTGCCGGTACAGTGGTGTTTTGGGATCCTGGGACGATGGATATATAATACTCCTCAGAACAGAGGGAAAGGCCAGACCACAGAACATGGCCCGAGGGCCGGTGAAGCACGTAGGCCGATGGGGAGTTATGGAGCTGTTCCCCGGAAACGCATTCACACCCAAATCCATCTCTAATTTTAGAAATGGGGTGGTGGTCCCAGAGCCTTCCCTAGGCCAAAGACTACCCATGGGCAGCAGGTGAGGAGCCCCTGCTTGGAATGCTGGTCCTGGGAGAGGGGGCTCCCAATCCCAGGACTACCAGGGTGGCATGACCCTGTGCAGACTCAGGGTCGGGCCCGGCGTGGGCGAGGCAGTGCCGCACTTACTTGTCCACAAACAGGGCTGGCGAGTCGGGCCGTGCAGACTCCAGGTCCTGCATGGCGTTCCACTCGTTGATGCAGCTCTGGTCCGAGCTGATGCAGCTCTCGTAGTAGGTGGCCCAGATGAGTGCCACGCCACCAGGGAAGTAGTTGTGTCTTCGTGCCACTTCGCAGGCCTTGTGAAGGACCTGCAGGGCAGACCTGGGGTGAGGAGGGGGGACAGGGTCAGGCCTGGGGAGGCACAAGGAGTGCTGGGCTCTTCCCTCCACATGGGGGGTGGAGAACGGGGCGGGGCAGGGTGACCCCTCAAGGACTCACTACGAGCGTCCCCATATACAAAAGGTTACGTGCGGGATGCAAAGCAGCCTGAAACCTTCCAGCTGCCGGGTAATGGAACCCAAGAGTAGATGAGCCATCCTTCACTGTGCCCAACAAGGAAACAGTGCAAACTTCGTAACTCTCCCACCCAGGCTGGCTCACGGCTCATCTCCCACTCTGCCAGTTAATGCCCAAGAACTGATTTACTCTGGAGGCGGGGGGCGGGAGGGACACGGCCACAAAGCCTGGCAGGGGGAAGGAAAGCCTTTCACATGCAGCAGACGCATTTTACTGCATTCTGAATACTTGCTTTTTAACCTTTACCCATCACTGTTATAACAGCTTCGATGCTTAGCTCTCTTAGGGAAAGGAGTGCTAGAAACTCACATTAATACAGAGACGTAATGAAGAAGAGGTTCGGGAAGGAAGAGAGGGGCAGAAGGAACAACGTGGAGAATGTGTATGCTAATGCTCAGCTTAGTCATCCTTTTTTTTTTTTTTTTTTAACAAAAATCTAGGCTGAAACTTTCTCAGTGAAGGGGGTGAACCAGGCATCGATGAAGGGTGGGAGTGGGAAAGCCCCGGAGGGAGCGAGAGTCCTCGGGGAAGGGCTCACCCCTGCTACGTGCTGCACGCATCCCACTCAGGCATGTCTGTCCTATCTCTAGGCTGCTTCAGGGAATAGGCTTGAACTGCACATTTACTAAATTTAGTTTTGCTCCTGAAATTTTGGAAAAACATGTGGGCCTATTTTTCACTTGCCTGTAGAGAAAGAGGTAAGAAATGATCCAGGGATGCAAGAAACATCTGGGACATCAAGGGAACTCTGATTTCGTGATTTTCCCCAGAAGGAGCCTGAATTGAGGGCAGTGTAGAGTATTGGACGAGATAAAAATGAAGCACCATGTTGACTGGTGCCCCATAGGAGAATTCGGCCTTACTCTCGCTGTCCCAGGAAACAAAGTAATGACTGGGAAACACTGGGCAGAACCCCTTCTTGTCAGATGCCACCAGCTTTCTCCTGAGCCTTTTCCAGACTGCTGGAAAGAGAGATGGTTGTGTTGAGTTTGCTGCAGGGGTGGTGTGTGCGACCCTCCAAGGATGAGGGAGGCTCGCAGGTGCATGTGCCGGGTTTGAAGCAGCACCAGCCTGACCTGTTTCACCCAGTGCAGCCTTCGCCCACGGCTACCTCATCCCCAAAGTAGAGTGTGTGGGAGGCCCTCCCCCCAATGCGGGCCCTGCACCCCGCATCCTGTAGCGGGACACCCTGTGAGAACATGCTCCCTGTGCTCCCTGGTCCAACACGTGACTCTGCGCGGGTTATGGCCACCTCCCCTCCAATGACTTTAAACCCCACGAGGACACAAAGTATGTCTGTCGTATGCCTTCCCAGATGCCCAGTGCCTGGCAGGGTGCCATTCCCTTCAGGGCACAAACCAAGCGTGCGCCAGGTATAAAGAATATGCAAATTTGCACTGGAATGGCATTTGGACAGCAGGAACTGTAGATAACATAAGAATAACGTACCTTCGATAACAAAAAAACCACCCAATGAAAAACTGGCTGAAGGACCTGAATAGACTTTTCTCCAAAAAAGATGTACAAATGGCCAATAAGCACATAAAGAAATATGCTCGGTATTCATCAAGTGGGGAAATACAAATCAACACTGTAGCGAGATACCACTTCACACCCATTAAAAGGGCGATGATGAAAACTCAATAACTAACTTGCAGGAGCTGGTGAGGACGTGGAGAAACCAGAACGCTCGTGCACAGCTGGTGGGAGTATGAAATGGGACCAAGAGTCCAGTTTGCGGAAAACAGTTTTGGTTCCCCAGAGAGTGAAACACAGAGTTAACCGCATGCTCTAGAAATTCCACTTCTAGGTACATCCTCAAAAGAACTGAAAGCAGGGACTCCAACAGACACTTTGCCCACCCGTGTTCACAGCAACTCCAAGCACAACAGCCAGAAGGTGGAAATAACCCAAATGTCCACTGATGGATGATAGGACTACACAAAAAATAGTCTATGACCACATCCTGGAGTAACATTCAGCCTTAGAAAGGATTCTGACAGGTGTGACAAGATGGACAAACCTCGAAAACATCGAGATATGCAACAGAAGCCAGATGCAAAGGGAGAAATTGGGGAGGATTCCCCCCTATTGGAGGGACCTGGAGTAGGCAAACTCCTAGAGACAGAATGTAGGACAGAAGTTAACCAGGGCCTGGGTCGGGGAGAGGGACTTAGTGGTTAATGGGACGGCGACGAGAAAGTTCGAGAAATGGATAGTGATGTCTGCACATCATGGATGTACACTGAATTGCAAACTTAAAAAATGGTAATCGTGGTACACTTCACGTTATGTGCATTTTGCCACACACACAAAAATAAATGCACCTAAATGACCTTTAAAGTCGAAGGGGGTTTTCCTATTCGTGCTGGCAGCCAAAAAAAATATTCCTAAGGTGATAAAAGTCCCTAAAAGCACTTACCACATGGCCTGGACGGATACGGGCTTAAAGACATGCATCCGTCCCGCAGTGCTGACGCTGAATCCCCTGAGGATGAAAAACAAAAAAAGAAAGGAAGCGCTGTGAGAAGTTAGACCCTGTGGCCACACCAGATGACAAGGGTGGCTCACGCTTTCTGAGCAGGGAAGACAAGGCTGCTACATCGAACAAGGGCAAGAACAGGAAAAAAGTGGGGGGGGAAAAAAAGTGTTCTCAAATCTGTAAGACTTGCTTTTAACCCGGCTACGCGAGGTCTATCAAAAACACAAACCCTGGCAAAGGCAACACCATCCGACACACCATCTTGTTCATGTTCCTGCCACTGTCCCAGCCCCCTGCTACTTCCTGCCCCACACATCCCACCCACTGTTTTTGTAATTGCTTGGGAAATATATTCACGGATGGCATAATCTGACAAAGGAAAAAAATATAACCATAATCCTGCCTCTTCAAAAAAAAAAAAAATCACATTTTAATTTTTCTTCCCCGATTCTATGAGGCAATTTAACTTTTACCGTTGGAATCCTGGTGGAGGGGCAACTTGTATTCAGCTCCTTCCCCCGCTCCTGGCAGAACCCGAGTATTTCCCCTGGAAGCAAATGTACGTGGAACCCGGATGGCCCCTCGTCTCTTGTCTACCTTGCCCAGGACACACGGAAGGCTTCCTCCTCTGCAGCCCCCGGAGACGCACCTGACACGCTGCTGTGCCCACTAGCTGCTTGCCTCCCCCCGTACCCCCACGGCTGTGTGCTCCGGCCGTGTCCTTTCCAACCGTGAACCTACAGTGACCAGCTCCGCGTGGGGGGCACGTACCGAGTATTCATTTAACACATCAAGGGAAAGGAATGACTGTCAGCTCCCTGACGCGCTGGAACTTCACACAGCAGCACATCCCCTGTAAATACTCTTCCGATGATACTTCGAGACCCAAACTCCCTTATATAATGTCCCAAATATCCCCGGTCCTTGTGTGAGCACGTCACACAGGTGACTGCTCCTAATTATCAAGGATGCCCAAAGTGGAAGAATCTCTTAGTAGTTTTTTTTTTTTAAAGATTTTATTTACTTATTTGAGAGAGAGCATGAGAGGGAGGAGGGTCAGAGGGAGAAGTCGGCTCCCTGCTGATCGGGGAGCCCGACACGGGGCTCGGTCCCAGGCCTCTGGGGATCAGGACCTGAGCCGAAGGCAGACGCTTCACTGACTGAGCCACCCAGGTGCCCCTGGAAGAATCTTTTAAAGAGATCTCCTTACCCGTCTCCATCAAGGTGGATTTTCGTGTCGCTCCACAGCCGGAGAACCATCCCGATGGTGCAGCTTTTACTGCTCAGGAGAAAAGAGAAGATGCCCAGAGTCAGGGTCCGCCCGCTCGTGCACCCTCTTCCCTCCCTTTGCCCAGCCTGTCCAGCTCTCAGAAAGGCACCACCACCCGACCTGGGCCTGGCTGCTGGGTGTGTATCAGGGAGAAGCTTTCAGGCTGTCTGCGTAGGGACCACTTGCCACTGAATTCTAGAAGACGTGAGCCTGGGAGGGTCTCATCAGAGGGGTCTCCAGTGACCTCTACTTGGAGACAGTCCCAGGGGACTGTGACCCCGCCAAAGTGCGGATGGAGCTCCGGAAACGCCAGGTCTCGGCCTTGGCTCTCAGGGGGCAGGGAGTGAGTGGCTGACCACATGCCCATGCTGCAGCAGGGGTGAAGCCGCTGATGGCTGGCGCACTCCTGGCACGAGGCCACACGCACTCCAGGGGCCACAGGCGAGCCGTGGCAGCCAACCGGGCCTCTTGTCCTCGAGGGTGGGGAGAGTGCCAACACCATGGCTGCAGTTCATTTCTCGGCCTCCGTTTCTGTACCTTTTGCACAGCCGCAGTTTCAAAACGAGCTTAATCTGCTTTTGGTTTGTTCACCCTAACAGTGAAATGATACCTAGTGACTTTGGAGATAGGTGCCGCTGAGAAACACGGAGGGACAGAAAGGGCTTTATCGGAGGGTTACTCGGATTGTTAGGAAAATCCTTCAGGCATTTAAAAGAAAGAGTCTGCTCATGAGAGACCACGGTAATGGCCAAGGTCCCCTCCAGGGATCTTGGACGTACACCTCTACTCCTTAGCAACAGCCCAGGGGGTAACGTGACGCCTATGACAGGGAGCTCTGAGCTCACAGACGTCCCTCTTCCCCTGGAGTGCTGGTGACCAAGTGGGACTCTTCCATCCTCTGCTTCCGTCTGTGGGGAAGGAAGCTGCAAGCCCTTCAGGTCAAATCAAACGAAGCCTTTTGTGTTTAGGCATATTACCTGACCCCCCCACCCCTGCATTCCTACCCACTCTCGATGGGCTAATTCTACTTCCTTTGTAGAGCTGCAAAATGAAACGTATGCCGAGACCCAGAGAGCTCCGGAGCTGCTTGCTGTGTCAGTGCTTGGGAGGCCGAGCAGGGGCCCCCCCCGTAGCCCAAACCGACATGCTGAGAGCCCAGGGCAGAGGGCACCTGGGAACACTTGGCCAGGCCTGGAAGACTCACCCCCTTTCAGCCCTGAGGACCCACGCCAGGGACCGGTAATGAGGAGAGAAGACAGAGCTACAAGGAGCACTGGACTGGACTGGGGGCGGGGGGTCAAAGGCCCAGGCCCAGGCCTAGGGCAGGAGGGGGCCTTCCAGGGCAGGCCGAGATGAAACTGTCCATATGAAACGAGGGCAGTATCTAAACTGGCTTCCCCTACCTGCAGAGATGGGGAAGAGCCTGGAGAGAGCACTGCGTGCATGGGGCTAAGTCCACGAAGGACTCCCACTCAGGGTCTGAACCTGCAGTCAAGAGCACAGGCGGGGACCATAGCACGACTGAAAAAACTCTGCAAATTCCCTAACGTCCCCTTATCTGTTGTTCTGTGAGTTTCCAGTAGTCCTGTAGTGACGGACAGTAAAATGTCTATAGGGAAGGAGGGCCTGCGTGCTGGCGTACAGGGGGAGCAGGGGCACCCGGTCAGGGAAATGGGGTCTTCTGGGAGGAATGACCTCAAGGGATGACGTGGGTGGGGCAGCTGGGGGAGAAGAAAAGCTTCAGAGGAAACTGAAACAGCAGGAGCAGAGGGGCCAGTGGGGCCAGCGTGGGGACCCGAGGGCCAAGCGGGAGCCAGGCCTGGCACGTGGGGCGCCGTGGAAGCCCTTCGCAGACTGCACGGTGCCAGCAAGCGCAGGGCAGCTGTGTGTGCTCATGGCACTCACGGTGCTCTCGCCTCCCAAATGCAAGATGGAACTTGGGGTGGCCGCTCCTGTCTTCTGGGGCGACGCATGTGCAGATGGGTGGCTCTGAAAGAGAACCCGTGAGCCCGCAGGGCCCGTCTCTGCCCCTGCATCGTCCCTTCCGACACGGCCCCTGCCTATCCTGCTGCCGGAACTCCCACAGGGTACGTACCCGCTGTGGGCAGCACTCATCGCTCCCTCCTTTTTTTTTTGGAATAAGGAAGCAAAATCTCATGTCGGGAATTGAGAAAAACAAACATCTCATGCTTTCAGCAGGCCAAAAGCTTCTGTAAGGACCAGGGCTTTAGTGCCTGGGGCTCCCCAGTGTGGGGCCGCAGAAGAGCGCCCAGGGCCCAGGCCCCAGGTCCCCGCCTGCCTGGGCCTGCAGGGCTGCCACTCAGGCCCGACAACAGGAAGGCTGCTTAGGTCCCATTCCCCTCTGACCACCTGCTCACCCTCGGCAGCCCCTTGGCCCACCTCCCCAACCACAAGACGCGGCACCGGCCTCGCACGCGAGCCTGTCTACTCCAACTGTGAAGGACGACGTGGAGGGCATGCACACGCGTCTAATGCTACGGTCACGACCTCCAGACTCTGAGGTCGGAGAGCAGAGGCCGGGCACACAGAAAGTGCAAACAGTACAGATGGTCGCGTAGGAATGAATTCACGAACAACGGGGTGCAGAGGAGAGTGCAGCATATCGATGTGCAGGGTCTACACTGCGGGGCCCGGCTTCTGATGCCCACCATAAAGGCGCGGCTTCTGATGCCCAGCTCTGCTAGTAGGATGGCCTTGAGGTACCCACCCCGACCTCTCGAGCTGTATTTTTCATCTGTTACACACCAATCAGGGCTACCTGCTCCACGGGGCGGTTTAAGGGTTCAATGAGATGCTGAGGACATGCCGTGGCAACCGCCCTGGGCTCTTCCCACGGAAGCAACAGAGGTGGCTAGCAGGAGGGGCAGAACTCCATGGTAGGCACATCCCACGGGGAGGCAGGTTCCCGCTCTGGGCTGGAGAGTGTTACAAGAATGGACCACATGTGGCAAGGAACGCCCCTGCCCCGGAAGGAACTCCGAAAGGCTGGCTGATCATCAAAGAGCAAATGTAACTGCATCACTGTTTCGCACTGAATACCTCTGTGCTGCACAAAACACCGAGCTCCGTCTGTGTCCCAGAGCGCCGGCCTGGGGGTGCCCTGACACGAGGTGCTGGGCCCTCTTGCCTTCCGGGGCGCTCCTCACAGCTTGCCTCCTAAGACCTGCCAGGCTCCACAGTCTTCCAGATCCAGACTTCCCAACTAGCCCAAGGCCACAGATGCCGGCTCACACGTCTCTATCTACGTGTGCCGCACCAAACTTTCTTAGGATGCTACCCTGTACCAGGAAGGTCATCCAAGAAACGTCCTCCCTCTTTCTTAAGACATGGGCTTGTTAGCTGGGAACAAAGTCTTGGTCCCTCCTAACAGCAGTTCTCTCGTGGGAACAAGACGAGACCACATAGCCGCCACACCATTCACTGCGTCTGTGGCTTTTTCTGTCCTGCCGTCGATTCTGCCCAAGATGCCTTCGAATGCAGCCCCCACTGCCCCGTCCCTACTGCCCACTTGCCCTTTAAGACTTGGTGAGCCACCACACGCGGCAGAAGGCCTCTGGCTTGCCCCCTCTGAGCCCACCCCTGTCCCGTGCTTCCACACCCCCCTGAGCACCCCTCCATCACCGAGCCCGTTGCCCTGCCATCTGGTCATGGCTCCTTCCTCGCTAAGCTTACAGGCTGTCAGAGGTGGACCACAGGTTTGGCTGCTTCTTTGTGTACCTGGCCCATTGCCTCATACACAGGAGAACGCACACACTTGCCTTGGCGGATGAGCAGATTAAAGATACGAATAGAGGGAGCCTATCTTAATCCAGGTTTCACAAAGCCAGGGTCTGCAATGATCTCACGCACATGCACGTAATCCTAGATGTAAGAAGAGCCATTCGCCCTCATTTCACACACATAATAGGGTCTGTGATACAACTAACCTGCCCTCCAGTTATTGGAAAATTCCAAACCTCCTTTCAGCCTCTGACCAAGGACCTGGCAACAAATACTTGGGAATCCACCTGGGATGGTAATATAGGGGAAGCACTTGATATGATGCCTATCAGTCACATACTTCTACACGGGCCCGTCCCCGCTTCACGTGGCTCCCTCCTGCGTGTCCTTGCGTGTTCACCACAGCCGTCACCTCTTTCAGGAAGCCCTCCTGGCTCAGGTGCTCTCTTCCACGGCACCCCCGATAGCAACCCAGTGGTAAACCTCTAAGCTCAGTGTAACTTTTCTATCCTCTCAGTAGGAGCTGAGAGCAGAGACTGAATCTAGCACAGCGCCAGGCATGCACGAGCCACAGTGGTGCGTTCTACTGTTCTGCATGCCTGGCCACCCGTGCCGCTGACCACCACACATCCCATCATCATCTCCCACGGACACGGGACCGCGGCAACCCAGCCACCAGACTCACCTTTCCTTACTGGAAAAGTCGACTCCCAGCAAGATACTCTCCTCCGTGTCCTGGCGCCCGCTGCTGTCCACCACCACCATGTACCGGACCCGCTCTGCCCAGGCGCTCTCCAAGCGCACGGCCTAGACGGGCGAAGACGCTCTCACTGGCCTGCCTTTCAGGGTGGTGGCCCCTTCCGTGACCAAATCAACACCAAGGGCTTTTGTTTTCTACCTTCCCTCCCATGAGCAATTAAGATGAGATTCTTAAGAGCAGGAGCCGCGTCTGCTTATATCCATGCACGACGGACAGTGCTTGGCTCTGGGGAGATTCCCCTAAAGTTGGTCAAATGGGTGAACAGGTACAATCCAGAGAATGAAGATCTCCACCCTCAGATCGACACGGACACCTAACATGTCCTTTCTCTGGACCTCATGGGTGGTGAAGAGCAAACTTTTGTGGCTTTTGTGAACAATTTGGGAGAATCTGCTGGAACACAGGAACTCCCCACCTCCCACTGCTCGTGAATAATTCCCTACCAAATCGCACAATTAAAAATTAAAACTTGCCGCTCTTTGTCTCTTCTTACCAGCTTGATCCGATCTTCACAACGCAGAAGGTTGATCATTACTTGAAGATGTTGGGGCAGGTCACCTGTTGGACCAATGAAGAAAGTTTTAAAAGGTCACCCACCCACCTTCTAGGCAGAAACCTGCAAGGGGCTCATGTTAAGGGTCTGGATGAAGACTGTGAAATCAAAATTCCCCCCACCTCCACCCCAAGAGAAGCGTCACAAAGACTAGGAGGCTCAATTTCTCTTACTCCACTCCTGAATGTTGCCTGATGAGGATGGGGAGATCTAGCTGATGATGGCCACATATTTAAAAATTGCTTTTATATTCTGAAATCTGGGGCGCCTGGGTGGCTCAGTTGGTTGAGAGTCCAACTCTTGATTTTGGCTCGGGTCATGATCTCAGGGTCATGGGATCAAGCCTCGCGCGGGGCTCCACGCTCAGCATGCAGTCTGCTTGAGATTCTCTCCTCTCCCTCTGCCCCATCCCCTGCTCGTGTGTCCCAGAGGTTGGGCCCCGTGACGACCACCATGATCAACATCCACAGTGAGACCTCCATGCCTGACCACCCCGTCTGGTCCCTGTGCTGCCGGGGCTTTGTGGCATTCGCCTACTACGTGGAGTCTAGGGACTGGAGGGTAGCAGGTGCGGTGACCGGGGCCCAGGCCTATGCCTCTACCACCAAGCGCTTGCACATCTGGGCTCTGGTCTTGGGCCTCCTTCGATCACTATGGTCATCATTATTTTCACCCACTGGCTCACTGATGATTATCCAAGCAATTTCAGAGGTCATAAAATGTTATGAAGGCTACTAGCAGCTGCCCATGGCCTGAGGCTCGCACCCCTTCTCACGGCAGTTTATATACACATCAGTCTAGAACTGAATTCAATAAAGCATTATAAAGCATAATTACTTTATAAAGGCAGTAATGCAGAGCTTCTAGCTTCTCTGAGCAATCCCAGAGCCCGGGAGGTGCCTCCGAGCTGGGGTGTAGGGAGGAGAGCTTCTCAGAGCTAGTAAGTCTCCACAGACACGGAGGATCAACACATCTGAAAACAGGCTGTGTGTTCCAGGCTTGGGGGGGGGGTGCTACCCAAGGTTCGTAATCAGTGAGTAGCAAGTGGGACTCTAACACGGCTTTTTCCCCACCTTATACATTTCATGGTTTCTTTCTGAAGGAAAGGTTCATCTGCAAAGACGCTGGTCTACAAGAAAGTAGGAGTAACTCCTAGATCTACATTAATGCTGATTTGTGCCATGCCAAGAAGGAACAGAATTATTTTTACTTTTATTACTATTATTATTTTTAAAAATATTTTATTTATTTATTTTATTTGAGAGAGATAGTGACAGACATAGCGGGAGGGATCACAAGCGGGGAGGAAAGGGAGAAGCAGGCTCCTTCCCAGCAGGGAGCTGGACATGGGGCTCGATCCTAGGACCCTGGCATCACGACCCGAGGTGAAGGCAGACGCCCAACCAACTGAGCCACTCAGGCGCCCCTATTATTATTATTATTTTTAAAGATTTTATTTATTTACTTGACAGAGAGAGACACAGTGAGAGAGGGAACACAAGCAGGGGGAGTGGGAGAGGGAGAAGCAGGCTTCCCGCTGAGCAGGGAGCCCGATGTGGGGCTCGATCCCAGGACCCCGGGATCACGACCTGAGCCGAAGGCAGATGCTTAACGACTGAGCCACCCAGGCGCCCTCAGAATTAATCTTTAAAAAAACAAAACAAAACAAAATATTATCCTATAGATCACAACCAGAATCCCAGAAGGATCAGTACACTGGATTCGTTCCTTTTGCAAAGGCATGTTTTGAATTTTAGGTCAGGCTGACAGATGATGTCCAAATTGTACTTCTTGCCTCAGAGAGGACTTGGGTTGTTGGAAGCTGGCCCCTCTCGTCTGTCCTCTCTGTGACAGGACTGCACGGTGTAAGACACCCCACACTGGCACTGCTTTCCATAAGGAATGATTGGCAGGTAACGGTTCATGTTTAAGGAGGACGTGGAGCTCCTTGCCCCCCTCCGCTACCCAACAGCACCCTCGCCTGTGGTGACCCCATGGTCCCAGGGGCACACACCCGCCTCAGCTGGTCCTGGGCTTGCCTGCACGCCACCACCGTCCGCTCCAAGTCACGGAAGCACACAGAGGAAAGCAAAAACAAGCCCCTTTGTCTGGTGAGTGCCCAAATGAAAGGGACATTTTCCACACAGAGAGGCTCCTTTCAGCAGGACTGCTTGTGGAGATGTGGAATTGCTGACCGACAGAACTCCCAACTGCAGCCTGGCATCCACACACTGCCTCTATACGTTGAAGTGTTCACTCAGCACTTGCGGAAAGATCAGAGATTGTAAGCTTGAAGTGGAGGCCCTCGCCAGAGTCTCGGACCGGGGTCTAGCTGCAATGACCTGAGTGAGTCTTGTATGGGCAGAATTAAGCCTCACTCCTTCTCAGCTCTGTGTGATAGCAGACGGGACTGGGGGCCATCCAGGGCACTCGACAGTGATTCTAGAAAAATAGGAATTGATGGAAAGGCCAGTCTGTGCCTGCCCCAGGGACATTTCCTGAGAGTCCTGGGACAGTCACGGTCCCTCTTGCTTTGGGGAGCTCATCGGCCATTCTAGACCTCAGGGGCGGAAAAGCCACCAAGCCTGAAGCTTTCTTACTTTCCTGTACGTTCCAGAGATGCACGAACCAGCCCGACTTATGGTTTTCACATGGCTTTGTACTTGCTTCCCCAAGCTCCAGAGAGTATGAAAACACTGTTAGAGTCAGAGGATGGAGACACTGTATACTACGGGTGAACAAAGCCGGAGCATTCGCTTTGCTGTATGTATTTAACCAACGAACATTGGTTAAATTCCTGACAGGGCAGAACCATTAGCAGATTCAAGAGAGAAGGTTCTGTTTGTAGGATTACGGTACTCGAAGTCGTTGTAGTAATAATCAGAGCTACCATACACAGAGCACCCATGAGATGGTAAATAGGTTACATGCATACAGTTTTGTTTTGTTTTTTTTAAGTAGGCTCCACGCTGAGGGGGCTTAAATTCACGACCCTGATCTCAAGACCTGGGCCGAGATCAAGAGTCGGATGCTGAACCGACTGAGCCACCCAGGCGCCCCTACATGCATACATTTTGAACTCCATCCTGCCTGAGGTACCGGTATCTGATGCCCATTGTAAAGATTGGGCAACTGAGGCTGAGAGGTGACTGCTCAGTAAGTTGTAGGACTGGGAGCAGAAGCCAGGTCTCTCTGGCTCTAAAACACACACTCTTGCCCCAACCCACACTGCCTCCTTGTGCAGGACAACTGTTTTCTGAGCTTCAAACAGAGCTACATCTTGATTCCAAGTATCAGCATGTGAAAATCCCGACTGACCCCTGGTGTTTGCTGTAAAGTGTAAGACACGAAATTCTAACCTAGGCACTCAGGTCCAAAATGAGGCGAGAGGACTTGAGGTGAGAGATAAAATGATCACAGTGGCAAGAAAACTGGCCCCGACTGCCAGCTGCTTTCACCTGCTTGTTGTTCTGAGGGTCAGAGGCCTTTGCAGGTTGCACTGAGAAATGCGCAGCCCGTCCCAGAAGTGCCCGCAGAGGCTACGGGCCTATTACAAAGATTCCCTTGTACGCAATGTTTTCTGGTTCCTCTTTTCAAACTGCCTTTGGTGTCAGAGTCCAGTCACCTAAGAAAACCAGTCTCTGTTACCATATAGGCATTTCTTGCTCATGTGCTATTGGACCTAAATGAATGTTGGGTTTGATCCCCACTTTATCACTTCAGTCTACTTCCAGAAACCAAATCCACTGATAAATCATAAAGATTTCCCACCCCAATGCCTGCTGAAGACTCATAAAGAAATTCCCCAAATGAGAGCTTTCCAGATGCTCAGAGAAATGACCAGAGTCCTCAGAGGAGGTATAGGGCATCCCAAGGTGGTTATTTTCAAGGGGACAACGTCTGGCTATCACAGGTTCTGGTGCATTAGTTAAAAAAAAAAAAAAAATCAGGGCGCCTGGGTGGCTCAGTTGGTTAAGCGACTGCCTTTGGCTCAGGCCATGATCCTGGAGTCCCGGGATCGAGTCCCACATCGGGCTCCCTGCTCAGTGGGGAGTCTGCTTCTCCCTCTGACCCTCCCCCCTCTCATGCTTTCTATCTCTCATTCTCTCTCTCTCTCAAATAAATAAATAAAATCTTTAAAAAAAAATAAAAAATAAAAAAATAAAAAAAATCATACTGTAACTTAAAATCTGCAGTTAACTGATAAACTGTGGGTGGGAAATCCTCACACCCAAACAGAACGCTGCTGACTGCCTTATTTCTTGTGTAGACATGCACAGTCCGCGGGACACTAGCTCTCGGTGCTCCCTGGAAAACGCGCATGGCTTACCTGCTCATGAAAGGAGCTTCTGCTTTGCACCAGGCGCATGACAAGCCTGTGTTCCGCTATTTCTCTGGCCTTGAAAACCAGCAACTTGCTTACCACCAGCAATGGAAGGCTCCCCCATTGCACAGAAAATAAGTTTCCAGGGAAGAACCTCAATTTACCTGCATGCTTGTGGGGATGCTGAAGGCTTCGCTGGCTCTGAGGGTTGTTTCCTTGCTGTAAGAAGAGTGCTGCTCCTTTCACCATGAAAAAGCTCTCACTTAAGCTGGGAAGGATGAAACCAGAGCACGGTCAGGCTGGAATTCAGAGGGGAACATGGGCAAAGACACACAGCAGAGGAAAAGCTTTGGTGCAGGCAAATGGCACATTCGATGCCCACGGGACAAAAGGGCTATTCTGATCATTTCGCGCCGCACCCTTCCCGCACCTTCGCTACAAGCCTGCTGCTGGAGTCTGTGTGATGAACTCAGGCTTCGGCTAGAACGCCCGAGGTCCTTGGGGCTCTTGCAAGGCCGACAGCCCCTTCCTCCTGCAGGATACTCTAAAAGGATCTCCCTGCATCACGTCTCCTAAAGATAGAGAGCAACTCTCTGAATTTTGTGACTTTTTCGCACTCTTGCTGTGGAATCTGTGACTCCCTGGCTATGACAACTTCACTGATCTTGGTGCCTTCCCTTGATGGAATACGAAGAAGAGGAAGTTATACTTTCACTATTGATTTGCATCTTAACAAAAGCCGGTGGTTACTGACCCCGTGATTTAGCTTAGTCAAGGTTACGGTGTCACTGCTGTGGTAGAGAACCTCCAGTTGACACAGTGAATTTCTCAGCAAAAGGAACCTTTGGTTTTTGTTATTTTAAACCAGCAATAACACTGACATTCGACATACAGCTTGAGAACTCACGATTTAAATTTTAAACATTTCACGATTTGGCTATCAAAAAAAAATCTTTAGCTTATGCGGAAATTAAGACTATAAACTGACAGACTGTATTAGCTACTAGTTACTAATTATTCAAAAATACTGTTAATGCGGAAAATTACCCATAAAAATGCACTAAAATTATTAACAGTGGTTTTTTTTGGTGGGGGGAGGATTGGACCACCTATGATTATCTTCTTTGTGCTTCTTGGTATCTTCCAAATTTTCTATACTGAGCAAATATTAACTTTTTAAAAAGATTATTTTTTATTTGATTTTCAGAATAAGGGAAGACATGTACTGTATGTTATAATGGAAAAGCATTTTATTTCTATCAATTTTGTGAAAGATCACAGTTCACAACAAAGGGAACTGTAAAAATCATTAATTCTGTCTTGAGCAACCAATTAACATACACATGATTTGAAGGGAAAATCTCCAAGAAAAAGCAGCACTTTTTGTGTGTGTTTGTTTTAATAGGAAGCAAACTGATTCCCGACAGAAATACAGGGACATTTTCTGTAAATATAAAAAAAGCAAGATCACCTTCTCCCCAGACGTCTAATGTTAGTAGTTAAATGTTCTGAATCCTGGAATAAAAACCTCAGTTAAGTCTAATACACAACTCTAGGTGCTAAGAAAACTCACCACATTGAACTCAGCGGCTCCTGGAATCAGAAAAACAGTGATCTTGTATCATATGAAGTCTACAATAAAATCTGTGCCTTCTGCTGGTTGAATCCTCATGCCAAAAATAGTGACTCTGCTCAAACGCCCAACAATAAGGCTCAGGGCTGCCTCTCTTACTTGGGCCTTTGAGTTATTGACGGTTTTGTAGATTTCATTTACCAATCCTTTAACATCCATACAGCTTTTAGCTTTTCCTCATTAGTATCCCCAACTGTGCTGCCAGCTGCAAGAACTGGGGAGCCCAGGATTACAAATACCGTAAAAGGGGGCACCCGGCTGGCTCAGCCTGTAGAGCCTGGGACTCTTGATCTCAGGGTTGTGAGTTCAAACCCCACGCTGGGCGTAGAGATTACTTAAAAATAACACCTTAAAAAAAAAAAAATACAGAGGGGCGCCTGGGGTGGCTCATTCGGTTAAACTTCTGACTCTTGATTTCAGCTCAGGTCATGACCTCAGGGTCATGAGATCGAGCCCCGTGTTGGCTCCGTAATGGGCATGGAGCCTGCTTAAGATTCTCTCTCTCCCTCCCCGCCCCCCCCGCCCGCAGCCACCACAAAAAAAAAAGAAAAAGGGAAAAGGGAAGAAAAAAAAAAACACCCATACTGACCAGAAGCCCGAACACTCTGGAAACAGTCAGCCATTAACGGTGACCTTTGCCTTTGAAATTATGAGCAAAAATTCCCCTTGGTTTCCCTTACATTTCCTTTGGAAAAAAAAAAAGGGAACAATGCAAAAGAATAGGCTGGTTTTATCCCGTGATGGCTTACAAGGCCAGTTGTTTCTCAGTGTTCCTGTGACTGCTAAAGAATCAGAGTCCCCCATCTACATATGAAGTCAGGGGCCGTGTGGATGGGGGCCCTGGAACACTGCAGCTGCCTTCCAGGCAATGAGGCACCAGCGTTTACTGTAAAGAGCGAGATTTAAAGCTGCTGGGAAGCCCACAAAGCACATTCTCTGTCTCAGGCCTGTGAGACTGCCCTGCATCTGGAGAGACAGTAAGCAGATACAGCCCGAGCATGACCGCATACGATGACTCTTGGGGCCAAGAGGCTGGAGAGCATGGGCAGTCACAGCATTTACAGAAACAAAATGCAGATATTCCTGTCACCCCGTTTCCTGTCTTCTGCTCTGAGCTCACTCCAGGCCCTAAGCCTCATGCACCCTCTGAGTGGCCGATGAGAACACCGTTTCCCGCTGCCAGGACTCCATGGGGTTCTCTGTGCTGGGCTCCTAATACAGGGAAGCGTGGTACCCCAATTTGTGAGAAATCCATTTTGGGGGAAGGCCTGGGTGGCTCAGTGGGTTATGTGTCTGCCTTCAACTCAGGTCATGATCCCATGGTCCCGGGCTAGAGTCCTGCAGTGGGCTCCCTGCTCAGCGGGAAGTCTGTTTCTCCTTCTCCCTCTGCCCCTCCTCCCCTGCCCTGCTCATTCTCTCTTTCTCCCAAATAAATAAAATCTTAAAAAAAAAAGAATCCATTTTGGGGATGGCACACCCACTTTACTAAGTTCTCAGAGCAAGGAAG
The DNA here is from genome assembly GCF_003265705.2 of Callorhinus ursinus. NCBI lineage: Eukaryota > Metazoa > Chordata > Mammalia > Carnivora > Otariidae > Callorhinus > Callorhinus ursinus. Next base: position 930,155 of record NW_027397103.1, on the reverse strand, counting down.
TACAGACCTACAAACCACCCATCCCAGCTACAGAAAAACCAGCCTTCTCCCCCAAAATGCTGTCCTAAAAAGTCTGTGACTGAAGTTCCAGAAAGGTCAGACCCAGAGCAATAAAACAACTGTTTTCCTCCATCGCTTTAAGAAAAACCTTGATGGGAAGAGTAAAAAACGAGTTCAGCCCCGGCCCTCCCTGCACCACCGCCCCCCCCGTCACCCCCACCCCAACACTTTTATCTCCGCGGTACAAATATGTTCTCAGACACTGGTCACCGCCCATTTCAGGAGATGACACAAGCATTAAGAGTTTTCTACAAGGCACTGAGGACAGACGAAAAACCCCAGCGTTCAGAGCATAAACGGCCAGGGTCCTCCAGAAACCGATCCGTGGTAGGAACAGAGAGGTCGGGTGGTGATACGTACTAATTTGGGTTGGAAACCTCTGAAGAGCGGAAGCTGTGAGTTGGCTGAAGGGAGACGCAGAAGTCCGTGAAATAAAACACGTTCATGACAACCGGCTTCGCATCTTTAACTGCCTCTGAGCGCCTGCCCTGCACTCCCTCCGGAGAAAGGGAAGGAAGGGGCCGGAGTCCCTGTCCCCAGACAATGGTCCCACCCAGAGCACGAGTGGCTCTTGTGGGACTCTGGTCTTCCCCTGATGTTTGGGTTTAAAAAGGCCCTTGTCCCTGCATATCCAGATGAAAGAGGGCCATTCAGAGAGACCAAAACAGCTGAAGTTCCTCTAATCACTTCACTCCTACGGGTTTCTGTGGGCCTGGGGAACAAGCACGAGGGTGAGCATGACATTGTGAGGGAAAACAGCTGGCCGCCAAGGAACAGATCCCGAGCAATGAGGACCCCATTCTGGTTGAAATCGACAGCCTGAAAAACTCCTATTTCCGTCAAATTGCCACCCATTCACCCACTGGTGACAGTTGGCAGCTGCCGCAGTTAGCCCATGTTGTCAAAGCATTTTGCTTTCTGAGCATTCTTTGGTCATGCTCATTGCTGCCTGAGGAGGCAAGGGGGAGTGTGAGGGGGAGAAGCCAGGTAGAGGGACCCGCGTGTGCACACACAGGAGGGGCTTCGAGAACGACAGGCATGAAGGGCAGGGCAGGCTGCAAAGGGAAAGCAGGCCCAGGTCCCCGAGGGCCTGGCATGAGACCCTGAAACCCGCCCGGCAGGAGCCAGCAGGTGCTGTCTGCAGCGCTTCCTTGGGCCGGTGAAACCAATCAAGGACACGACTAGCCACCCTGCAGGGTAGACTGGGATAAGCACCCAAAGAAAGGGGCCCTGCTGGTGTTCAGAAGAGGGGAGAGGGGCGCATCTAACTGGTGGCTTTTGGAACGCTTGCTGAAGGAGGGAGCACTGGGCAGAGACTCCTGGGGAGGCCTGGAAGCTTCCCCCAGCTTCCGAAGGATAAATTAATCCTCACAAGAGGATTAAGTGGGGGCACATACTACCACGATTCTGCAGTGGAGGGAACTACAGCTTGCCCAGGAACATAATAACATCTTTACAAGTTGGGACGGGACCAAATCCCTCTGCCCCATGCCCATCTTCATAACCCACGTCCCTACCAGCCCGAGGTTACCCTGACGTCACCTCTGCCCCTGCCTGCCCTGGCGGCTAACTGCAGGGCGGCCGCTTTGGCTTCGCTAAAGCACATGTCACTGGGAAGTCAGAATACGGTCGCTCGCCAGCCCTTCTTCCCAGCAGATGAAGGCATTGCGAGAAGGGAGAGCAGGCATGAGTCAGGGAAACAGGGCTCCCTGTCAGAGCTCCCCCCCCCCAGCCCTGGGGGCAAGCAGGAGGCCCAGGGGGACCACTGCCATCTCCCTGCCCACAGGCTCCACCACGATTGTGGGGCGGGAGATGGCCGTCCGGTCCCTGTGGACTGAACAGGAATCTGGAGGCAGAGTTCTGTGGGCAGCACAGGCCCAGCTGGTGGAGAAGCTGCCTTCAGGGCAGGCTTCTCAACAGCAGTGTTATTTGCTGAGCGCCTGCCGCGTGGCAGAGATGGTGGCCGGGTGCGAGGCTACACCGTGGCGTCAGCTCCCACAGCTCTACCGGCCAGGCAGCGTTTTGTCCAAATGACACATGAAGAAAGCCGGTCAAACTCTTGCAGCCTCCAGGAACCACCCCGTCTTTTAACCAACTCCCTTGGGGGTTCTGGGGCACACTGGGCTTTAAGCAAATAAAATGCAGTGGTCTGGGAACCCATATTTCTGGGCTCCAATTTATGTTCTACTCTACTCTTGGAAGCAGCCAAAGAGGTTAGCCTATAAATGCACCTGCCCATCTTCTACCAAACACTCTCGGTCACAGGGTCCTGGCCTTTGAAAGGCAGCCCTGCATGAGGATATGAAATGACAGTAACAAAACGGACACATCGGCCCTGGGATGGGCTCTGCTGTGGACAGAGCATTCTGGCTAATGTCAGGCACTTGATCTTCATGAAACTTCCCGGCAGGCCAAGCCAGGCATTATTATACTCATCTTACAGATGAGAAAACAGAAAGTTACTAAATGGTATGATTTTAGTATTTCCGACGCTACATCTCACCCAAAATTAGAGAATTGGAGCCCCCAAGCATAGGCTCTGAAAAGAATCCCAAACTGATGGGGACTGGCTGAAACGAACTGAACTACTTCTACGTGGAGATCAACGCTCGAGTCCCTTGGCTCTGCACAGTGATGGCTGAGGGGACCGTGATTTGTCTAGCAGGCGCGATGACAATTCTAGGGAAAAAAAAAAAAAGAACGAATGTAAAGTTGTCACCACAGAAAAGGTGGGTGCCGGTGAATGCTCCCAAGAGGAGGTTCCATTAATTCCATTTAGATGAACAAATATTTGTTGTGCCTGGTCAGTGCTAAGTCCTGGGAATACAGAAATAAGCCAGACACAGCTCCTGCCTCGGAGCGACATTACATTCCAGGGGGTCAGACGGATGCAGGACAGTAACTGCAATGTGATGCAGCAGGTTCCACACTAGAGGGATCTACAGGGTGCTGCAGATGCATGCACATATGGACATGTGCATATGCACGGGAGGGGCGCCCAGCGCAACCTGGGGGTCCAAGGAGGTCTTCCTGGAAGAAACGACACCAAGTGGGGCCTCAGAGGATCAGTGAACACAGAGGAGGGGAGTAGGGAGCAGGAGAGTAGGAAGATTGTTATACATATCCCATGACAAACAGAGGAAGACCTGGTCTCTGTTGTAAAAGGCTCCACTGTGAATTCATAAATGTCTATTCTGGTTTACAAGTCAGTTCCTTATAAGTTTGGTTAGCGTTGAGTTGGTTTCTCAGAACTTGACCATCCCCTGGTGTGCTAATAAACTGACGTTTCAGAATGTGCAAAGTTAAGAACCAAACCTTGGGCCTCAAGTTGAGCCATCAACCTGTCAATGTCAGTTCTCAGCCCCTGAATGCTTACTACACCAATGGCACTCAATGAGTGTTGTTTTAAATAAATACATGTTAATGATTCCTTCCTCCTCAGTGGTGCCCTACAGTTTTTGGAGAGCTTGCCCCTCCGTTTTTTCACTTAATTCTTACAATTTCATGCTTCTGATGAAGGGGTCAAGACAGAGCAGAGGAATGACTTGTTTGTGGCCACGTGTCTACGAAGTGACAGAGCTGCACTGAGAAGCCCCACGTTCGGTGCCCCGCGCCAGGACGCCTGGGTCAGAGGCATGATGGCCTGCCCCGTGGCTTCGGGGCGGCGGGTGAAGCTGGACAGATACAGATCTCAAAACCCCTACTGGCGATGGTCTGGAGAGATTCAGACCCCATTCCTGGCAAAGTGAAGTTTGCGAAGACGGAAAGATCAGAGACTTCCTATTGGCTCTCCCTCACATCCTTCCCTCACTTTGAACTCCTGGTCAAGAGTCACCAAGACCCCAGAGTTGTGCCAAGGCCCTGTTCTTTTTTGCTTTGTGCTTCACAACGCTGCTCGGCAGGGCCTCGTCCCAAACACCATCCTTCAGAGCATAAGAATACAAGTAACTCACCTGATACACCTCCCAGCGAGAGTCCGTCCCCCCCCCCCTGGTGCTCCCCTACACACAGAATGCTGAGGGGAGGGAAATTCCAGCTCTGCAGGCGTTCTACGGCAGGAACGGGGTCAGAGGCAAGAAATGCTGGCAGGGCTCAGTACAAATGTCTCTGCTGCTGGGGCATGTATTGTTTGGCTAGAAGGCGTAGGCTTTTCTCAGAGAGAAGGAATGTCCAAAAGTATTTCAGACAGTAAGAGACATTCTCCTTCATATCAACGGGTAGGAGCAAGCAGCTCCTACCAGGAATATGCCAGCAAGTTCACAGCAGCAGGATTTTCCCCCACCCCGTAGAGGAAAGACTGCAAATGATGTGCCTGGAGTTGGCTCTCCAAACCTTCGGATGCTTCCTTCATGCACCACCCTGGCAAGAGTCCTCAGGCCCCCCCGCCTGTGGAAGCTTGAGCTATGCTATCTTCCTCTGTACATCTGGGATACCAGGATCTAAGCCCCCTGAGGAGGGCAGAAGACACAACGGCTGCATTGTGCTGGAAATGCAGTGGCAGCAAAGACAACGTTGCCAGCCAGAAATAACAGGCGCACGGAGGAAATGTTTTTAAAACAACGCAAAAATTCCAAGGGCAGATGATCTCAACCGTCCCAGGTCCTTCGCCCTTTCTTTTTGGTATGCAGCCCCATCCCATATTCATCGGCCGCTGAGTCCTAACCTTTCCCAAGGTCCTTTCCTCCCCAGTTCCTCAGTCACCATCCAGTTCTGGCCCCCTTGCCCCTGTGACAAGCCATGCCACATCATCCCCTGGGCCCCGCTGCGCACCTGGCTCTATGCTGGGCACTCAGAATGTTCCTGCAAGACGGTGGACATGCTCTCTACCTGCACTGTCCAAGCGAGGAGCCACTAGCCACAGGCACCTCCCGAACACTGACAGTGTGGTAAATGTGACCGATCAACTGAATTTGTCATTTTATTAATTCTAATTAAATTCAAGGTAAATGAGCCACATGTGGCTAGCAGCTATGGTGGAGGGCGGCTCAGCTTCAAGAGCCCTCTGTCTACGGAGAACCAGGGCACGGACCTCTCGCCTCCAATCCACCGCACGGATCCTAACCACAGCTCTTGTTACACCCTTCCTGGCTCCAGAACTTTCAATGATGCCACATTATCTGTAGAATCCAACCTGCTTCTGCTAGCTTTCTACGGTAGCTACAATTAGCCGTTATGTGTTGCCGACCTCAATTTCATTCATCTGACACTCTCTGACCTCAAGGAGCTCATAAAACAAACAGAAAAAGTGATTTATAATAAAAACCTTCCTCGTATGACCTTGTACACGGTTCCCCCCGTTCCCCACAAGGTCTCTGTTTTCCCTGTGCAGTCGTTCTCAACATCTCTTCCACCCTGGCCTCGGTTCACTGTCTTCTCTCTCTCCTGTCTGCCTCCCCACTGCGCGCCCACCTGCCAGTGTTCACGCCTTCTCCGGGAAGCCCTCCCCTCGCCGCCCCAGCAGCCAGCCACGGCTCGCCCCTTCAACATCTCTTAGCACCTTCTCTCTTCTTGCCGGTTAAGGAAGCTGAGGCTTAGAGGTTAAGTCACTTGTCCAAGGTCAGATACTTAGGAAGTGATAGGAACCTAAGGCCCCTGGTTCCCAAGCTGTGTTCCCAGACATACTTACTAAAACCTATGGTGAAGTTACCCTCACGCCAGTGTATCTGAACTTCACAGTGGGACTCGAGGGCCAGCACGCACGTAATTTTCGAAAGCCCCTTCCTTACTTGGCATTCAGTAGACTCTAATACTCACCAACAAACTCACCGGGCTGGCCTCCTCTTCAGTTTCAAAGCACTGCCTGACTAACTCACCATGGGAATCTCTAAGCACCTGGAACATGGGGTGCTCACCACCTACAGGACACACTGGACACCTAAGACTCACCACATAAAGGCTCTAAGTGGACATACAGTCACCTGGTGGTCAGGCCCTCTTGGCAACCAAGGGCATCGAACAACACAACCACTGAGTTTTCCACGTCACCCTGAGTGTCTTGACAGCTAGGCCTATGACTTCTCCATCTCTGGATCCCCGAGGGCCCAAAAGGCAGTGTGAACTCAGTGAATGTAATGCTAATAATGAACATCCTTGTTGAATGTCATGCTAAGCAATTTATACATATTAACTAACCTCATCCTCAGTGTCTCTATCTTTGAGAGAAACTGAGGCTCAGAGAGGCTGAGCTGCTTGCCTGTGTTCACAGGGTCAAGAAGTAGAAGAGCCAGGCCAGACAACCAGGAGGACGACTCTGACGCCCTGGATCTCTGCTGAATGGACACCTCAGGAAAACAGCACCAATAATGCTGACTTCTCCAACATTTAGGCCCAAGACCATTTGGTGGATCGAGCCCGGCAGGCATCTGAGTTGGGGCAGGGTGTGGTGAGCAGGGCCGCAAAGGCGTCTATGCAGAGGAGAGGCGGCTGCAGAGATGGGAGGCTGGTGACACCCAGGGAGACAGATCAAACGAGCAAATGTTTTCAGGATAATCTGGAGACAGGTTTCTGATGGTCAGGGAAGGGAGTCACAAATACGGAGAGAGAAAACGAGAACGAACTGTGGGATGCTGGATCAGAGAGGAAGGTATCAGTCTGAACTCATGGTTCCCAAAACTATTTAAATAGGTAACTAGAGATGCAGGGGTGTGTGTGCGTGTGTGCGCGGGCACGCACGTATGTGCATGCGCACATAAATACACATACTCCCTAATTCTGGCCCCTGAGAGGGCCCAAGGAGGAAAACACCCTCATAGTAATAAACACACCTTGTAAATTCCATTCTCCACTAAACGCAAGCAGGGCCCCTTGGACAAATGACTGAGTCCAGATATGGGGCAGAGAAAGTACAAGATGAGGCCTGGAACACCTGGCATCAGAAAGCAAGGCAGTGCTGAATGATGGCGGGGACAGGTCAAGGGTCACAGAAGCCAGCTTGAACGTGACCCCAGTGGCCAAGTCGGGGACTTTGAAGTCAATAATACAACCAGTGGATTATAAACCATGGAATAAAACAGACAAACACGAGTCTGTACAGATATAAATAAAGACAAGTTGCCAAGGGATGGGATTAACATGATTTCCAAGTATCGCCCCCACAAAATACTCTTTAATGATAAAGGGGAAAAGAAGAACCATATAGTAAAGGAGCCACACAAAACTCACCTGAGTACCCAAAGTGAACAGCACCAGGAATGGGACAAACCGAAATCACGTGCCCCCTGGTAGGATGCGAGGCCAAGTGCACAGTAAGGCTCTGGGGCTACGCCTGCCAGGGAGACCCCCACCTAAATCTAATCTCCAGGGACCACCACGTGACCCTAAACCCAGGGAAAGTCTATCCCCTGCACAGGACAGGCCTGTCCCCTGCAAAAGTGTCCCATTCACAAGAGTCAAAGAAAGACGGAGGCCATGTGCTAGAATGAAGGAGACTCAGGGAAGACACCCACAAGCCACATGCAATCCCGAACTGGACCCTGCCGTTACAGAGGAGGTTACCGAGTCAAAGGGTAGACCTTGATTGGGCTCTGAGGATGGGATGGCGGTAACGTGTCAGGGTCGAGGATCAAAGGTCTGCTTTGTAGGAGGAGGCCGCTGCCTGTATGCAAAGGGTGATGGGCACCAGACCGGCAAATTTACTCTCAAACGGTTCAGAAAAAAGGTCTTTGTGTAGAACCTTCCTGTAAGTTTTATACTGTTTCCAAATTTAAACAACTATTTGGAAAATTTCCGCTTAATTGGACGTGGGGAAAACACTACTTGTAATTTTTCTTTACTGACAGGTGATAAAAGCTTTTAAGACTACTTTATCGGCAAAAAAAAAGGCAAACAAAAAAAAGACTACTTTATTGGTCATTGCCACTGGCATACTTCACGGCCTTGCTCTTCCATCTTTTGGAGACTTTTATCCCTCACCGATGCAGATCTCTACCTGCCTCGGGACCCTTTTCCCATCTTCCAGCATGGACGCAGTCTTGCTTCGTGTGTGAGGCAGCAGAAAATGATGGGAAACTCTGCTCTCCCAGTTCCTCCTGGTCTTTGTGCATCCAGAATTTGGGGGCCTCATGCACACAAAGCTCTGACCCATGTAAAACCTAATTTTAGCATTTTCCTGCTTGAGACCACACTTCTGAAACGGCGGGAGGCCAACCTGCCTGTGCGAGCCTCCCATTGTGAAGGGCACATGAAGTCAGGACGCCACAGGCCCGCAGGATGTGACTCAGCATCCTGTTTTCAATGTTTGGGGCGGTCAGCTGCTTTGGCACCCAGTCCTGCCGCTGACCTCACCTCTCCAGACCATAAATACCAGGTTAATTGGTGGGACGGACCATAACATCAGCTCCCTCTGTGGGCCTCAGGGCTAAACCTAAAACAACCTGTTTACCCGCCCACCACACTGGGCCAGCTTGGGAACACCCACAGGTGTCCATCAGGAAGGGTTCTTCAGAGGAATGAACTGAACCTGGTGGTATTTTAAGGCGTATCATGAATCAAGCAACTGATCTTGTTTCTCTCTTTGCTTTGCCTACTAGGAAGCTCAAAGTTAGAACTATAGCCACGCTCTGGTAACTGTACCAACGTTATGTTCATTCCACATACCAATCTTCTCCTGGCTTCATCTTATTTTCCCCTACTTTCCCTATGTCCCGCTTTTCTCATTAATTTTAAACTATATTGTTTTCTCTGAATTTTATACGGTGTTTCAGATCCCCTCTGGACAAAGCTATGGTAGACACAGCATACCCACATTGCCTGTGGTGGGTAAGGACTCTTTTTTTTTTTTTTTTTTTACTTAACAAAGAACCCCCAGCATTCAGCATAGAGCCTAATAGATACACACTAAATATATTGGTTGAATTGATAAATAAAGCAAATAATTCAAAAACTGCCTCCATCACCAGGCTGCCTCACAAGAGACACTTCTCCCTCCTACCCCACATGGTGGGGTCGGCACAGGGGTGCCCAGGGCCCAGAGAACAGGCCCCTTGGGGAGCCCTCTGGCTGCGTGGTTCAGTGGCCTCAGCCCCAGACCTAAGGAGCCACTCCCAAACCTCCACCTGCTACCGACCAGACACAGAGCAGGCGGGCCTGGACATGTGGGAAATGACAAGTGATATCCAGAGGTGGCAGCCGCTGGCTCTCTCCAGACCACATCCCTCCCTTGTGGGAATTTCGACTAGGCCCACATTTGGGGAAACACACCTTGAGAAGTCTTGCCAAGCCACGTGCCAAGACCTGACTGGGAAGGGGTTACTTCCGCGGGTGCAGGGTGGCCCCCAGCAGTGAGAGCATCAGACGTTTCCTAACACTGAACAACAACCGCTTTCTTTCAAACAAAGTCTTCTTAAAAATAACTTCAAAAGTAGCAATTAAAAAAAAATTCTGTAAAAATAAAGGCCCGCAAGACATGATGCTGCCCGGATAAAGGTCTGGTACAAGGTTCAGCAGAACTTGGGAGGGAAGTAGGTCACACGTTGGCTGTTTCTCCTCTCGGATTCCACTGGGTTGACCTTCTGGTCTTTTGTGGCGAAACTGGGAATCTATGGAGGGAAGAAGGTCGGGATAGGCAGCTGGAGGGCTGGCACTCACTACCCTCATTGAAAATAACAGCTGAAAAAACCCCAAACAGCTACCATGTGTCTAGTGGTATCAGCAAGGACTCTGCGCCCATGCAGTGAAACTCTCCCTAAGCCTCCCAAGGGCTCCGAGAGGGAGAAGAACCTCTCCTCGGTTTCAGGGAGGGCAGGCAGCTGGGTGGCAGGGCCCGTGCCCTGAGCTGGAAGCCAGGCACAGGCCTGCCTCCGGGACCTCTGTAATTTACGCAGCAGCCGGCCATCTCCCAGCATCCAGGGACGCAGCGGGGCGGGCCAGCTGGCTTCCCCATTGGTGTGCCACCTCCCATGTGTCCCAGTACTGACCCCGCCCCAAAGTGGGACTCGGGATCACGCCCCCACCCCAGCCCAATCACTTGCATGCCTTGAAAATGGCTCCTCCGGACTCCGGTTAATCCTATTTTGATTAATCCTGTTTTCTTACTGCAGCCTTCCTTGAAGCAGAACGATTTGTTTTGGATGTTCTCCTAGTCTTAGGAATTTTCTAATAAGCGGTCCAAATCCAGAGCTCTGACCACAGCACAAGGTGCGCCAAAGGCGAGTTCTGAAGGTGGGAGTCCTTTCTTTTCAGCCCGCTCCTGAGAGCGAAGGGTGGCTGGCCCAGGGCTCTGCTGAGGAGAGGGTGGGTCCAAGCAAAGCGTCCACTTCCTCTCAGAGGCCACGCTAGTGTTCTCCGTGTCAGGGTCGGACCATAACCCTGACTTGGCTAGACTCCCCACAAATGTATGACCTTGATCTCGGTGCCGGAATGAAGGAGAGAGTCTGGGCTGTCTGTTACAAATCTACAGCGAACGATGACAAGTTCAGCGCAACACAGGACAAGACGGGTGGGTCTGAGGACTCTCAATCTCGGATATGGGGGCCGTAATCTAATCTAGTCTCTTTACAAAAGAGTAGGCGGAGGCCCAGATGTGTCTAGTGACCTGCCTAAGGTTGCACAGCAGACAACACCTCGCAGGACAGAGCCTAGCTTTTCTGACTCCCTCTCACAGCTTTGTTCCACTTACCGTAAGGGCGATTGCTGGTACCAGCGTCAACCACGAGGGAAGACCTGGCTTGAGCACTGCCGGTGTGCCGATGAGCTCCCCTGGTGCACTCAGCGCCTGGGAAGAAGGAGACCAGGGCCCCGTGGCATTCTTTTGAAGTCTAAGTACTGGTATTTCGAAAGCTTAATGAAACCTACTAGACTCTGAGCAAAATTCACTTTAATTAAGTTCCAACAGAATCAAATTAACTCTTTTCCTCTGTCCTCACTTGTCCCCACTCTAGGAGGTTTTCTAACAACAACAAAGGACCTAACCTGCCCTGAAGGCAAATTCTGATTTGGAAAATCAAATGTGCCAACACACCAGGGATAACACCTGAGTTACACTGAGCGGACCGGCAGGACGGCACAATGGCCCCAGAATTTGAGAAGTCTGTGTACCCCAATGTTGAAAACTGGGGGCCAGTGGGAAGCTACTGCCCTTAAAGCTGGGGGGATGGGGACATTGGAAAGGATGCGCTGAACACAAAACTGCATGTCTCCTGTGAGGGACTGGGCGGAGCAGAAAGGAGGGGACACGGGTTTCCGAGCCACCGCGACCTGCACCCAAAACCTGGCCCAGGCCTCCGGGCCTTTTCAAACTGCAAGTTTCCTAAGTTGGGGCTAGCAGCCGCCCTGGAGGCTCATGGTGACGACACAGCAAGGTCCTGTGAGCAACGTTCCAAACCCAGCGCCTGCACCTGCCGTAAACAGGAGCTGGTACTGTCATTCCCCAGGGGCTCTGCCCGGTGACCGCCTGGGGAAGGGGGACACATGACGACTCTTGCTCTCAGTGGGGCTTGGGGGGGCGGGGGGTCCCGCGACTTGCTAAAAGCACACAGCTCACGGCGGGACCGCTAGGCTCCAAGCAGGAAGAATGGCTGCAAAGATGGCGGTTCTTCCGGGTGGACGCCTTCCTCTCTGCCTCCTGCTGAGAGCTCTGAACCCTCGGCGGGAGGGCTAGTCGAGATATGGCTCTTGAATTTGGGGGGTGAGGACAGGTTTTGAAGGCAGAGAGACATGGAGCCTGAGGGTCTTGCCTCTATCACTTTATACTGCGTGAAGCCAGGCCGGCTAACGTCTCCAAGGCTCACTCTTCCAACCCACAGGACAAAATGGCGGCTTCCTTGCAGGAGGTCTACGGAGGTTAAATGAAGTCACTCACATTTGGCAGCTCACAGGGTGGAGCATGTTTGGAGGCTCCCTTCCCGATCCTCTGTCCCTGCTTCACTTTCTCTCCCGAGCACTTACTAACACGCTATTAACGTTCTTGTTTATCTTCCTTACTGCCTCGTCTCCCCCAACAGAATGTCGGCCAGGAGGCCAGGGATTTGTCTTGTTCGCTGTAGATTCCCAGCTCACAGAAGAGGGGTTGGCACGGAGTAGGTGCCCAGTAAGTATCTGTTGAATGAATGGCTCATGAGCAGACAGGTTAGGACCGAGGGGTGCCGCGAATGCTCTAACAGCGCCCACGTTGCCAAACTGCAGGGGGAAATGGCAGTAAGACTCTCTGTCCTTAGCATCCTGTATGTCATCCAAGAGCACCTCGAGTTCCTCCATGTGAAAAAGAACACAGTCAAGTCACTTCATGACACCTCAGTGGCCCATCCACTGTGTGCCAGGCACTCTGACGGCTGAAGCCGGGAAGGCCCTGTCCTGTCGCTCAGGCCCCGGGCTCAGGAGGGCCTCAAGCTTGGTTAGCTCTGCTATCACCACCTTGAAATTCTTAATCATTTTTTTAAAAAAGGCCTCCACAACTTTCATTCTGTACTGGGCTCCACAAATTAGGCAGCCAGCTCTGCTAATGCAATGTTATGTATGTAAGTAAGTATACAACAAAGCAAGTCCCAAGGAAATACAAAGGAGAGAAAAGCACACGTGGGAAGGAAAAGGAAGAACCATGAATCACTACAGAAGCTGGCCCCTGAAGGAGGTACAGGCAAAGGGCATTTGTTCAGTGTTTACTACAGTGAAAAGGTTCGTGGTGTTATGGTATTTAATTCTGACAGCAACCCCACAAGCTGTATAAGGTCTGGCCCACTGCCTAATGAGGTGACAGATGACAGAGGTGGGAGCCAAACCCAGGCCTGTCCCCTAAAGCCAAAGCTCACAGAGGGAGATGCAAGGGTCAATGCAGGTGGTATTTCAGAGGACAAAATATTCAAAGTGGGGGTGAATCCAAGAGACGCCGAGCCTGAAAGTGGGAACAAGCGTGTGGGCGCTGAGCGGAAAGAATGTGGCATTCACTGGCGTGGTGGTCAAAGCCTGTGGGCTCAGTGGTGCTCCTGACCTCTTCCCTTGAGGACCCTGAGAACATCTCTCAGTCGGCACCACCTTTACATAATGTACCCACAGGCTGAGACCAGTGGGCAGAATTCGGAGAAGGCCCAAGATCCCAGCCCCTGTTACAGGTGCCCTGGGTGATCCTCTACACTGAATGTGATGGGACCAGGTAATGGGATGGGACAGTTGCCCCCTTCAGGTGACACTGTATGGTAAACGTGATGGGATGGTCACTCCTGTGATGGCATTCCCTTACAAGATTCCACAGCAGCAGATCCTCCTGTTGGCCTTGAAGAAGCAAGCCACCATGACCTCTGCAGCTGCAAGAAAAGGAATTCTGCCAAGAACCACGTAAGCTTGGATGAGAACCTGAAGCTCAGATGCGACGCCAGCCCTGGCTGACACCTTGACTACACCCACGTGAGAACCCAAGCAGAGGACCCAGCTAGACCATGTCCAGATTCCCCACTGCGAGGCAATGACCAGGAACTGTTTTGGACTGCCAGGTCTGGGCTAACTCGTTACACAGCGACTGCTAACAGATACAGTGACCTGCTGCAGACCTGGCATGCACAGGATGCTTGACGCCCCTTGGCAGGACTTCACCGGACGGAGTATCCACAAGGACAAGAAAGTCCAGGCTAAGAAACCGCTGAGAAAGGCAGAGAGGAACCCCAAGGGTGGACAGGCATAAAAGACAGGGTGCTGGAGACAGGGAAGCGAGGACACGGGGAGCAAGGGCATGCCTGCCCCCCAGTCCAACCTGCTGCTGTGGGCGAGGGAGGGAAGGCACAACCGCACTCCAGATGGTTATCAGGAGAGTGGGGGCCTCTGGAGAATTCTAGGTCAAGATCCAAAGGGGTAGGGAGCATGGAGGGAAAGGCAGAGGTGCAAGGGAGGTCATCGTTTACCACGGACACCACAGAAAACAGAAGACAAAGTCCTGCTGCCTTGGCCCCAATGTTTGCTTGGGTAGGCACGAAAAAAAATTAAAAGAACTCTAATGAACATTTTCATACGCTTGACTTGGAAACTCTGGATGGAAACAACAACAACAAAAAACATTCACTCCCGATCCACCCTCTGGAAACAACACAACCAGATTCTCTCCCCGGGGCCCTGCCTGGCACACAAGCACTTACGTCTCATGCCAGACTGGGGCAGCTCCCAGGACGGCAAGGGAGCCAGGAGCCGCTGCCAGCAAAGCCATCTGCTCACCAATTCCCACAGTCTGAGCAGCACAGCTTCCAGAAGGGGATTGCTGGAGGCTGGCGGCAGTCTGTACACGCGGACGGCAGGGGACAGGACACAGAGAACGAGATCTCCGTGGCTCTGCGTCAGTCAGCTCCGTTCTGGGCATGAGGTGATCGTGCTAAGGGCTTCTGAGAAACTGTCTGAATCACAATACTGATTCTGCAGTGGGTGCCTTCCTATTTGCATCTCACAGGGATGCAGCCGGGAAAAGGACAGGGCTGCTCCAGGTCACAGAGCACCCACGGTGGTGGCCCTCCCAGGGGCCCAGCATGACAGAGCGGACACTGCACCCACAGGAAGTCCAACTCTCTTAAGTCTGGGCTGTGAACTGACACTAATACGAACATCTTATCAGGACCAAACGTCGCAATGGCTCTTCCAACCTGTCATGAGCCTGGCTCCGTGTGAGGAGCCCCACCCCAGCTACTCCCCGACCCTGAAAGGTCCTAGTTGTTTCTCTTTTACAGATGGAATGACAGAGTCCCACAGAAGTGCAGTAAGGCACAGAGGCAAAGCTCAGCCGCTATAGGGTAGGAGCCCGATTCTGAATCTAGGTCTGCCTGGCTTCAAACCCCACAGTCTCCTCTGCACCTTGCTCTTTCTCATACGGGTATGCAATATACTGCAGGACCAGAACGAAGTTAACATATTTCAACCGCTGAAATGTCATGCACAGGCAGAGAACTAAGGTCCCCGTCCCTAAGGGAAGCACCCGCAACGGTGAGGGATGAGACAAAAGCACCTGCCACCTGCCACGTAGGGCAGGTGTGGTACCTGGCCCACAGAGAGGAGCTGAGAGCTACCTGCCAAAGAGAGGGAAGTCACGGATGTCTGTGGGGGACCACTGAGCTGGCCCAGCAGGAAATGGAACTGGCTTCAAGAAAGAGCCCGGCCAGGGAGTGGGACTGAAACACAACACGTGCGAGAGTGTGTGGGGGGGGGGGGGGGGTGGAGAGCAGGCAAGACGGGACCAGAGCAAGAGGCACAGGGGCACTTCGAGACCCTGTCCATCTCAGGGTGGGGACGAAAATCTTGAGCGGGAGGGAGGGATGGATGGGATGACAACAGCCTGACACAGGACAGGGGAGGGATAAGGACATGAACGATGGTGTCACCAGGGGAAAGTGGGGAAGAGGAGCAGGGGGGACCCTGAAGACCCGCCCATGTGATTCAGCCATTTCCTGGCCATGGTTGAGTCAAAGAGAACTCCCAAAAGATGAAAGCTTTCAATGAAGGGGAAGACAGAGAGGAGGCGAGAGAGCAACATCCTGCTAGCCCAGAGAAATGCCCTCTCCCCCAGGCAAGCAAACACAACAGGCTATTCCATTACTACTTCTTCTAGAAGCCAGGACAGCAAAGGCTTGAAAATGCAAATCAACACATGGACGTGAATGAGCTGCGGTCAAAGCTTAAACCAGAACACCAGAATTTCCCCCAAGTGGCTACAAGGGTTGGAAAGCAGATGGTGTCATCTGCCTAAAAATGGGGGGATCAATGTCAAGGTGGGGGGAAGAGGGACTGAGAAGGGAACCCAAGAGGATAAGCTCAGAGCCCAGGTCCTTGGCTCCAGGCCAGAGTCCTCCAGTGCTCACAAGGGCATGGCGGGGGGGGGGGGGGGGGGGCTGGGCGCAGTGACGAGGGATTCCTGTGGTCGGCACACATCCAGGGGGCACCACCCCAAGTCAGTGGGGCTCCTCGGTCCTGCTCCTGGCACCGGTCTCCAGAATGGCAGGGGTCCCATGACAAACTCAGGTGCTGGAGGCAACAGAGGCCTCGCTTCAAATTTAGTACCTGCCACGTGCAACCCTGGGCCTCAGGTTCCTCCCCTGTAAACTGGGAGAGACCCCCTCCTAGCGCGGTTGAGAGGAGTAAATCTGGCAATACACAGAGCCGACTTCCCTTCCCTTTGTGAGGTCCTCTCCAGCTCCCAACTGTGCAGAGAAAGGGGCCTTCAATTGGCCGCCAGGGCACTCACATTTTCACATCACTGCTATTTGTGAGTTATTAATTGAAATAATTCCAAACACTATGCTGTCAGTTAATTAAGGGCAATTTGAAAAAAAAAATAGTTCTTTACCCCAAAGACAATCTAAGTGAGAGAGCTAAATACTATCTCCTGGGCACGAGCCCTGCGAAGGGAGAGCTCAGGGATGGAAGAAACTCCCACTCCAGGGGAGTGCTGGAGGGAAGCTTGGGGCAGGAGATGCACCTGCAGACACAGCCCCTCTCGGGGCCTCCACTGTGGTCAGCAAACCCTTCTGTCAGCGCTTCCTCCAAAGAGCAGACTTCCACTTCGTCCCTTCTTGCCTCCACCCAGAGAACCAAGCACGGAAGAGTCTGCTCTACAACACGGCCCATGACTGCCCCCACTTGGGAGTCGGGCTGATACCAGCCTTCGAGTCCTGACCCAGACCCCGAGTAACACAACACCCCAGGTGACAGGGTAAATCCATCACGGTCCCCAAAGGTAACGTTAAGATGAGGACCCAGCCACTGAAATAAGACCTTTCTGATTTCCGCAGGCTATTATTTCCCTACACATATAATCTTTAGAAATAATGTATGCCACAATAAAAGGGAGTATCTTCCCTCCTTTCACTCAAAGACACAGAACCTTCAAAGACACGTGAGTTTAACCAGTTTAACATCCTGCTCTCGGTAATGAATGGTGGGCCCCAGTTTCTGAACACACATTCCCTTTCCCAATTGGTGTTCCTCTTCCTCACAAGATGAAACAGATTCCCCCCGCCAAAGAACAATATCCTTGAAACTCTATTTACTTTTTTAGATTCTAAGAGTCTGAGTTTAAGACTGGCGCCTTAGGGTACAATAAGTTATGTAATAAGAACACATTATATAAGGGAGTGCTAAATCTTCTGCAAACAAAATACCCAAAAGAAGACCTGTATTTTTGGCAAAGAAAAATAAAAATGCCTTTGGGGTCTACTAGTGAATACAACAGCTGAGGACTACAGCCTGAGGAATTTTTTTAACAGAGAGTCCCAAAAGATTTCTCACAAGCACAAAAAAAACCACCTTGAATTAAACTCAGGGGGTGGGATGTCTGTTTCAAGTCAGCAGCGTGCTCACCTCAGAAGGAACACCTTACCAAAAGCAGGATGGAAAAGCGAGAGCATACGACAAAGAGTATTTTTTTTTCAAAGGTAAAATCTGGAAGGAAGTACCTAACGATCTTCAAAGTGGCAAAGCAAGGAGGGTGGTGGAATTCTGGCAACGATCTACCTCCTTTTCAAAATGTTATACAACGTTATGAAAGCTCTTTATGGTTAAACACATTCACAAATGTGAAAGCCCCACCTCTGTACGTGTTTGCGACATAATTTTTACGGCTCTAACTGAACACACTGGTGTATTCTCTTCCATGGGTTCTCCCTTCTGGAAAGGAACGAGAGTATGGCAACCCACTTGGAAGAAAGACTCAGGAACGAAAACGGAGTCTGCTTACCTGAGGTTTACCTTCCGCTCTTCATCGCTGCCAGCCTCCAACTACAGAGAAAGAAAGAGAATGTCACACCAGACGCCACCAGCAACGAGCCTCAGACACATGTCTCACGTTTTCTGCTCTGATGTCTGAAAAAGATACAGATGTCCAGGAAACCTGGCTGCGTCCACATGGTCGCACCCTTTCCTCGGCAACCCTGCTCCGCTGTCCCTCCGAGAAATTTCCACGGAGGGACTTTTCAGATTTCCCAGCATTTATTCACAT
Organism: Callorhinus ursinus; assembly: GCF_003265705.2. NCBI lineage: Eukaryota > Metazoa > Chordata > Mammalia > Carnivora > Otariidae > Callorhinus > Callorhinus ursinus. The sequence continues at coordinate 912,199 of NW_027397103.1, read as the reverse complement.
TCCTTCCACAGTGTCATGCATTGATTCCTGTTGACTGGACACTCCTACCCGGCACTGCTCCTCAACATGCTCTTCTCAACTTTCCAGGGTTGTTTTGGATCTCACCCTGTTTTTTAAGGAGAGTGGTGGGGGGCGGGGTGCAACGTTTTAAGAGGAATCGATTTCCTCCTTCAAGCCAGGCAATAGCTGAGAGATCAACACCATTTTCAGACCCAGCACATGGGTTTAACAAAAAAAAAAAAAAAAAAAGAGAGCGAGACAGAGAGAAAGAAAAGAAAAGAAAAAAGAAAAACCATTCCAGGCAAATCTTTCACAATGGAAGGGGGCCAGGAGCAGCCAGTCTGTCTGTGGGTCTCAAAAGCTCTTGGTGGTTCTCAAAAAGGCTTAAATGTTTTATATTAAACTTTCCAGGCTATTGGTTTATTTATATAAGTGAAAGAAACGGACATTTAATATTTTCTAAAAGTTTAAAGGCCAAGAGGGTTAGAATCTAAAAGTAACTGGGACTTAAATCCCGATTGCAATTTTTCTTTTGCTTTCAATGAGAAACCTGAAATAAGAAAACACCCCCTCCCCCAGGCCCAAACAACCCTGCACCACTGGGACCTGGCATGTTTTTTATGTTCCACAGAGGCGCCCATTGAAGAGGAAAGAGAAACCTGGAAAGCAACGATCCCTGGGAGAGATGCAAGGCTGAACCAGGACAGAGACCAGGCAGGATCCAGCAGTGATGGGAAAAGGGAGCAATCTCAACTAAGAAGGAGGGGTACGCCGGAGAGCCCCGGGGCCCCTAAACAGTATGAAGATACTCTCTGTACAGGATCGTGCAGAGCCGGACACTGGTGGCCAGTCATTTAGTTTTCTCACGCTCTCTACCCCACAGGCAAAGGAGCCACGGAACACATCAGGCGAGGCTGCGCTGACCACAGGGCCACGAGCTTCAGTCCCAGAGCGAAGCATCAACAACTCACACAACCACACACACTTCGAGGAGAATGCTGGGTCTAACACAGTGGTCCTCAATTGGGGATGATTTTTCTCAATAGCGGGAGCCTTTTTTGAGAGGATGCTACTGGCATCTAGTGGGTGGAGGACCACCGGGTGACTCTAAATACGCCACAATGCACAAGACAACCCCGCACGACAGCAAATTTTCCGGCCCCAATACTGGCAGTGCCAAGGCTGAGAAACCCTGATCCAACCCCAACCCACCGCGCCCCCCCCACCCCAACAAAGAGACTGGAGATCTGCCCATAAAAATGAGTCACCTTGAACGTTTGTCAAAAATAACAATGTTCCAATCCATTCCTGAAAGTTATTGATTTATCTGCTGTGGGGCCTTCTGCTTGTTCTCACAAAGGAATGAGATAAGATTAACAGTGAAGTGACATAAATGAGATAATTAAAGATGGGGGTGAGGGCAGGGGAAAAAAATTAAGAGAGGAGAGCTGCTTTGCTGGTCAGGCTCATCTCCCTCTGTTCCCACGCTGACCGGGCTGAGTCAGGAAACAGCTCTGCTGAGTCTCTGACTCAGAGGAGGTACATTTCGAGGCATGAGGAAGTGATTTAGGGGTACAGACTTCAAAGACATTTAATTCCTGGCCATTCTCTGGGATTCCCAGGAATGAAATGGAGGCAACGTGTGGTCAGTTATTCCGGGGAAGAGAGCTATGCATGCCCAAGGACACACGTAGGAGGGAAGCCAGCCCTTTCGCACGAGCTGAGGCCCGAGGAAGGTGAGACCAGAGGCACAGCCGGCCTGGACCCACGTCTCCTGAGTTCACATGCACCTGCCTGCTCTCTCCACACTGTCTTGCTTCTTCCTGCCTCACCCCACCTGGAAGGAAGGCCCGCCTTCCAGGGAACATCCCGACCTCGGCTAGTTCACTGAGAAATTAATGCTGCTGATCGACTAACAGCCAAAAAAAAAGGGGGGGCTTAGGGGCGCCTGGGTGGCTCAGTTGGTGAAGCGTTTCCCTTCGGCTGGGGTCATGATCCCGGGGTCCTGGGATCAAGCCCCATGTCGGTCTCTGCTCAGTGGGGAGTCTGCTTCTCCTGCTCCCCCTGCTTATGCTCTCTTTCAAATAAATAAATAAAATCTTTGGGGAAAAAAAGGTGGCTCGAGTTTTATTCTCATGTTTACTCGGTCACTGGCACTTGGTAAAAGTAATGTTCTATATAATAATTTGAAATGTGTCTCATAGAGACAACCCAAATGTCCAACAACATGTGATACATCCATACAATGGAATATTATTTGGCAATTAAAAAGAATGAAGTAATGGGGTGCCTGGGTGGCTCAGTCGTTAAGCGTCTGCCTTCGGCTCAGGTCATGACCCCAGAGTCCTGTATCGAGCCCCGCATCAGGCTCCCCGCTCAGCGGGAAGCCTGCTTCTCCCTCTCCCACTCCCCCTGCTTGTGTTCCCTCTCTCGCTGTGTCTCTCTCTGTCAAATAAATAAATAAAATCTTTAAAAAAAAAAAAAAAAGGAATGAAGTACTGATCTGTGCTATGACATGAACTCTGTAGACATCATGCTAAGTGGCAGAAACCAGACACAAAAGGTCACATATTGTAGGATTCTAGTCATATGAAATGTCCAGTACGAGTAAATCCATGAGGACAGCAAGTAGATCAGTGGGAACCTAGAGTTTGGTGAGAGCGGGGTGGGGGTGCGGAGAGGGGCGGGTGCAGGTGGTGGCTAAGAGGCATGCAGTTTCTTTTTCGGAGTGATGAAGATTTCTGGCACCAGATCGTGGGGACGGTTGCACAACCGTGTGAATATACCAAAGGTCGCTGAATCATACACTATGAAATGGTGAGCGGATGATATGTGGATTATATCTCAGCTAAAAGATAACATAAAATTTTAAAAATGTGTCTCAGAAGGAACTGATCAGATGTAAGCTACGCAGGGAACGTAGGGTTTAGAATCCGACACCGAGGCTGAGGGCCCCTCTGTATAAGCCCTTACCGAAGTCGAACCCTTCCCTCACTTCACAGTTTTGTTTTGTTTTTTTTTAAGATTTTATTTATTTGACAGTGAGAGAGGGAACACAAGCAGGGGGAGTGGGAGAGGGAGAAGCAGGCTTCCTGCTCAGCAGGGAGCCGGATGCAGAGCTAGATCCCAGGACCCTGGGCTCAAGGACTGAGCCAGCCAGGCGCCCCCACTTCACAGTTTCTGAGAAGGGAGTATGAGATGCAGTGCAAGGAAGCACTCTGCAGACTGCAAGACGGTGGTAATCACAATGATGGAGGAGAACAGATGTCTGGGTGGGGAGGAAAGAAGCTACTGCAGCCTCAAGTCTCAGCTGCAGGCAAGTGGCCCCCAGGGTTCTTTTCCCTGCAGAGGGAAAGGACCCTCGACTTGCAGAGGAAGGACGAGGAGAATCCTGTCCTCAGACAAGGTAACTCATTAATGGCCTCTCCAGGAGAGGAAGGGGCTGGGGGGGGGGTTCACCCTGACAGCCACTCTGAAAAGGTTTCAGCTGCTCCTTGTAAACAGGCCAGAGGCCCCCAGGACGAACAGGGCTGCTACACCAAAACCAGTTCCTCTTCTCTCACACAAACCTTTCAGCGCTTTCAGTCGACTTCCCCCACAGAGAAGGGGCTAGAATCGCTTAGATGCTGCGGAGGCCACTTCCTGGGCCTGCAGGGCCCCTCCTCCAGCCTTCTCTCTCTTCTCTAAACAGTTCCCAATCTCCTCCTCCAGCCGCTCTGTCTTCAGGCCAACTCTCAGCCTGGCCATGGATAGCAGTGGAGACCAGAGGACATAAACGGTTCTCCAAGAGAAGGTGGGAGGGTGGGGGACGAGAGGGTCAGCCCTGCAGCTGCCTGAGGCCCCAGCCCAGTGCAGCCCAGGCCAACTGCAGACTCAGAGGACCCATTCCCAGTCTACCCCAGAGCAAGAAGGAGCTGGCCAACAGGCCTGATGGCACGCAGACACACAGAAACCCGCAGGGTGCAGCCATGTGCTTTAACCCCCAGAATGTACCGGTGCAGCCACAGAAACCCCAGAATCGGCCGTGGCCACACAGCCAGATAAACACAAACATGCAGTCCCGAAGGATATTACAAAAAGGAAACATCCAGACTCACACAAAGACAAGACACCCTGTCACGGAGCGCCCTGAGTTCACTCAGTCACTGTCACACAGTGAAACGGGCACCCTACAGGACAGCCACTCACACCAAGGGGCAGACCTCCAGGGGCATGCAGTCCGGGGAAACAATCTCAAACATTCACAAGGGCACCCCGGGGCGGGGGGGGAGGGTCTCTGTCACAGCATCAGGCGGGCACAATTCCCAGGAGACAGGCCCCACAGTCACGCACAGACTCACATACACAGCCAGGCACACGCGGAAGGGGCCTGGACCAGCCCCAGGGCCAGAGATCCCAGAACCAGCATCTCCCACAGTCACCAATTAGGAGTCCCCGCGGCACATCCAGTCTCCCACACTGTCACCCCCGGACGGGGATCAGTCACACACACAGTTCAGGGCCAGCCACCCCCGGCCAGAGGTCACAGCCGCAATACAGTCTCGCTGAAAGTCACTCCCACACAGAGGTCACAGCTGCGGGGTGACACTCGCGGTCTCTCGCACGGTAACCCCAGGCAGGGTGGCACGGCGGGGCCCCTCCCCTGCAGGCCCGGCGCCCTCCGCCCCGCACTCGCGGCCCAGGCCTGGAGCGGCGGCTGCTCGGCCGGGCCGGGGCCGCGGGCCCGGGGCTCACCTCGCTGTTGCTGGCCGAGGAGGAGGCGGCGCTGGGCGTGGGCGAGCGCTGCAGGGTCACCAGGGCCATGGCTGCGGCGCGGCGCAACAGCGCCGTCGAGGCCTCAGGCTAGAGCCTCCGCCGCCGCCGCCGCCGCCGCCGCCCGGGCCGGGCCCGGGGCGCTCCAGCAGCCGCTCGCGGGCGGCCGGGCCGAGCCGGGCCGAGCCCGCCCCTCCCCCTCG
>NW_027397103.1:867614-906844 GCF_003265705.2 Callorhinus ursinus | reverse complement strand
GGGGCGGCGCGCGTGCGCGTGCGCGTGCGCGTGCGCGGCGCGGGAGCCGGGAGCGGCGGCTGGAGGCCCCAGGCGGCCCGGCACGTCCCCCGCGCGCCCAGCGCGCACGCCTCCGCCCGCGCGCCCGGGCCCTTGGGCCTGGGGACCGGGGCCGCGCGCTACCGCGGGCACGTCGGGCCCCGGGAGGCTCGCCCGCGGCGCAGGCGGGGAAACCCGGGCCCGGCGACTGCGCAGGCAGGACGGCGCAGGGGCCAGGGAATAGAAACCCGGACCGGCAGTCTGCCGAAATTCATTCATTCATTCATTTGTGAAATATTGAGCACCTACTAAGTGTCAGGCATGGAACAGTCGATAGTGCGCCAGATAGAACGGGCCTATCCTCAGGGATTTTACAGGAGTGAATCAAATTGCTAGGCACATTTTAAAAGTTATTTTGCTACTATTTTTATATGAATCCTATGCGTCCCTAAACCCAGCCAACTCCTTGGGAAGTCAGGGAAGGCTTCTCTGAGAAAGGGACATTTGCTCTGAGGCCTGACCGAAGAGCAGGATTAACGGGTGAAGAGGGGCAGGCAATCCTGGGGCTTGAGGGGGAACACGGCCTGCAGAAAGGCCGGGAAACTGGAAGGAGGTTGTTTGTCCATCAGAGGCTGGGGCCTAGTGGGAAGAAGCAAGAAAATAGTGGCGCATCGAGGTGCGCTCTAGAAAGCTCTAAGGCTGCTGGGTAGAGAATGGACTGTGTGGCAGAGGGTTTAAGAGAGACCAGTGTAGGGGCTGCTGCTGCCCTTTGGGGAAGATGTGACCAGTATGGGGATGGAGAGGTGGAGTACCAAACAAATCAGGTGGTACGGGCTCGACTCAGTGATAGGAAGCTTCTCTGATTTCCAAAAAGCCCTCCCTCTCTTCTGCCTCTGCGTGCACACTGCACAAGCACCCACAGATGGCATGGTCCAATACTGCATTTTTGCACAGGGCTCTACCTGCCAGCTCATTGCCCAACCAGAAACCCAGGCAGCCTCCTGGATCCCTCCCACAGATCCAGGGGCAGGGACTTCCTGCTTTTTCCTGGGATCTGACTCTCAGCACCATTAGTATTAAAAGGTGGTTCTCAGTGGGGGCATTTCAGCCCCTATGAAGGTTGTTTTTTTTTTTTAATCGTAGGAATATTTTTGGTTGTCTTGCTGATGGGGACTGGCGGGCCACTGACATTTAGAGGGCAGGAGCCAGGAATACTAAATGTCCCGCAATGCACTGGAGAGTCCACCCAAAGAATTGCTGCATTCCCATTGACACTTGTGTAGGTAAGAAACCCATTCATAATCCTCTGAAACTAGAACCTAACTCCGTTTTAGATATCAACCCAAAGTCTCTTTCACGGAATTTTCAGAAAGGCAACTGTGTTTAAGTAGAGGGAAAAGTATCCTTGGAGAGCTTTGTCCAGAGCTGTTCACCATTTGGGAAAAATTTATGGATGCCAGCACCACTCCTAATATTAGAGTAGTTGACCCAGCACATTTACATTTGTCGCTGTGATTTTGGCTGACCCACGGGTCATACTTATTTAGGGCTTATTTTAAAATATCAAATATAAGACAAAATTGGGGACGAAATTCGGTTGATTGATGGAATATCTTACTCTCAGTTCCAAACATATTCATTAAAAACAGACACAAGCTTCTGAGACTTTCCTGTGTCCTCCTGGGAAGTTGTGCCCAAGTATTTATATACTGAAATGTGTGTTTTGCTATGATTTATTTTTCTTTTATGTCTACATTATAGTCGGTGCATTATAGATTTGGGGTTTTTATTTTTTAATTTTTATTTTATTTATTTTATTTTTTTAAAGATTTTATTTATTTATGAGAGAGACAGAGCACAAGCAGGGCAGAGGGAGAGGGAGAAGCAGACTCCCTCCTGAGCAGGGAGCCTGACGCCAGACTCTATCCCAGGACCCTGGGATCATGACCTGAGCCAAAGGCAGACGCTTAACCGACTGATCCACCCAGGCACCAATGGATTTGGGGTTTTTAGACCACATGTGTAGGTGGCCTTTATTATCTGCAAATTTCTTCCCAATTAGTAATCATTACGAACTATTTGTAAAAGCGATGTGGGGTTTTAGGGTTGAGAAACTTACGCCAGCATTTCTCAAATTCACGTGTTTGAAAATCCCCTGGAGACAACACAGACCTCTGGGCCCCACCCTCTAGAGTTTCTGAGGGACTGTTTTCACGCAAGGCTGGAAATTTTGCATTTTTAACAATGCCTGAGGAAGCTGAAGATCCTGGTCTGGGGACTAGTTTGAGAACCACTGCCTAGCCACTGCCTACACAAATGCCAAGTCATCCTTCCGCTCTTCTCTCTATTCCCTTCCACCCCAGTTTATCAAGAAATCTGTACCGAGATTCTGTCCTATGGCCTGGAAGGCACTAACCCCACCCCCCACTTTCCCTGAGACCACCTCTACCCTTTCTCACTTCCTCCTCAAGCTGAGAGGCCCTCTTCCCTTCCACAGCTAACTCTTGTGGGATACTTCCTCCAAAAAGCCCCCGGTCTGGGTTCAGGGGCCTTTCCAGGATCCCATAATCCCCATTCTGATCCTGAAGATGTGAAGACACAGCGAGTGTCTTTGGGCATTGTCATAAGTATCTCTGTCCTGTCACATGGTCCCTAAGAAAAATCTCAGGGGCAGGGCTGGGACTAGGGTGAGGGCACAAAATTTAAGGGAGCACAAATAAACAAAACAAAACAAAAAAACCCACAAAAAACGCCAAACCAAAAAACCCCACCTCAGTACGTAACCTGAGAAATATTTTCATGCAATATTAGAGGGAATCAAACTTAATGCCAAAATCCACGATGAACAAAATATCAACATTTTAAATAAAGACAGGATCAGTACTGTATTTACTGATTTTTCCTTTTGCCTCCAGACTCCAATAAAGCACAGGAAGACAGTTACTGATCCTGTCCTTGATTTGATACTGAATCTTGATTTCAAATTCTGATCACTCTAACCTCCTGTGCAAATGGCCTGTGGGCCTGACTCAGCCTTGGCCCTAAGAGGGGTGGGGAGGGGAAAGGAGAAGTGAAAGCTATCTTCAACTATTAAAAACAACACTTTATTGAGTGATTTGCTATCTGCTAGGTGTTATGCAAAATGCTTTATGAGTGTGCTGGGGACACAGTTTATTAACATGTGAATGCCCCCACTCAGGCTCTGGGCTCACCTCCTCCAGGAAGCTTTCCCTGATGGAGGCTGGATTAGGTGCCCCTTCTCTGTGCTGCTATGGCCCCAGTATTCCTTCCTGGGTTGGGCTGGTTTCTTTATTTCTTTATCACCACTGTTGTGATCCTTATTTCATGGATGAAGAAATTGATGCACAGAGTTGTCAAGTCACACACCCAGGGTCACATAGCTAGGGAGTGGTGAAGCTGGTATCTAAGATCATGTTTTCTGCTTTAGAATTCAAGACAGAGGTTCTTCCAGAACTCTATGGACAGTTCCCTTTTTCTTTTTTTAAAGATTTTATTTATTTATTTGAGAGAGCAAGAGAGCAAAAGAGCACATGAGCGGAGAGCAGAGGGAGAGGGAGGGAGCAGACTGGGGAAGCAGGCTCCCTGCTGAGCAGGCTGGATGCCGAGGACCCTGAGATCATGACCTGAGCCAAAGGTGGATGCTTAACGGACTGAGCCACCCAGGTGTCCAGATAGCTCCCCTTTTAGAGCAAGCTAATTTGCAATTCCTCCTTAACTATTCGTAATTGAAAATCAGAGGTAATAAAGCTTTGGTAGGCTAAATAATGGCTCTCCAAAAATGTCTGTATCCCTGGAACTTGTGAATATGTTACCTGACATGGTAAGACGGATTTTGCAGGCGTGATTAAATTAAAGCTGTTGAGATGGGGAGAGTAGCCTGGATTATCCAGGTGGGCCCGATATAATCCCAAGGGTCTTTATAAGGCGATAGTAGGATCAAAGTGAGCAAAAAGAGATGTAACAACAAAAGCAAGAGGTTGCAGTGATGCAAGCAAGACCCTGAGCCAAGGCCTCTAGAAGCAGAAAAAGGCAAGCGAATGGATTCTCCACTCATTGTCTCAGGAAGAACTTAGCCCTACTTGATTTTAGACTTCTGGCCTCTAGAACTAAAAGAGAAAAAATTCCTGTTGGTTTTTTTTTTTTTTTAAGATTTTATTTATTTATTTATTTATTTATTTGACAGAGAGACATAGTGAGAGCAGGAACACAAGCAGGGGGAGTGGGAGAGGGAGAAGCAGGCTTTCCACTGAGCAGGGAGCCCGATGTGGGACTCGATCCCAGGACCCTGGGATCATGACCTGAGCCGAAGGCAGACGCTTAGCGACTGAGCCACCCAGGCGCCCCCCCCAAATTCCTGTTGTTTTAAGCCACTATGTTTCTGGTAATTGGTGATAGCAGTCATAGAAAATGAATATAAGACCCAACCTGCATATATGCTGTAAGGAAAAAAATCATTATAATGTCATAATCCAATATATTCCAGACACTTCTTGGATATTGTATCACTTTCTCATTTACTCAGTTCATTCCACAGACATTTATGGAGTGTCTCTGCTGTCCATAGGAATTTGGGGTCCACAAGTGAACAAAACAGTCACTGTGTTTGGAGGGCATTCAATCAAGGGGCGGGGGGACTATAGCCAAACAACATATAAGCAAATATATTCACTATAATACACGTGAAATATCTTGTGCTTAAATAAATAAATATTGGCAAAGTTCTTAGAATAAGTCAGGTACAAATAAATGAAATAGGATGTCAAGTAGTGAAAAGGGTTTGAGAGAAAAACAAAGCAGACCAAGGGGAGAAGGGTGATAGGGAGGGCTATTTAGGCAAGTGGTCAGGGAAAGCTCTGGACAAGGTGACATTCGGGCAGAAGAAACACAGGACAACCCCATCAGGGAGGTATAGAGCCACTGGGATCCGCCTGGTTCAACCTGCCATCCCAGCTTGGGAGCTGTGGAGCTCCAGATCAGACACGTCCTTTTTCCAAGGCTCACCTTCTTCCTCTGTAAAATGGGGATAAGAATGACAACACTTACTTATTTCAGGGGTTGGGTGTGAGGATTGAACGTAACCGGGAGCATCAAAGGAACAGCTGGCTGTCCGGCTCATTCATGTTACCTCGTGTAGTGGGCTGAACTGTGTCCTCCCCAGAAGACGTTGAAGTCCCTCACTCCCAGGATCTGTGGATGTGGTCTGATTTGGAAATAGGGTCTGTGCCGATGATCAAATGAAGGTGAGGTCATTAGAGTGGGCCCTCGTCCAATGTGACTGTGTCCTTATGGAAAGGGGCTATTTGGACACAGAGGGAGACACACAGGGAAATTGCCATGTTGGAGTCACGCTGCCACAAGCCAAGGAACACCCAGGGTCACCAGCAAACCACCAGAAACTAGGAGAGGAGCATGGAACAGATCCCCACGGCCCTCAGAAGGAGCCAACCCTGGCAACAGCCTAAATGCAGACTTCTGGCATCCAGAGCCACGAGGCGACAGATTTCTGTTGTTTAAACCACGTGGCCTGTGGTTCTTTGTGATAGCAGCTCTAGGAATCGAATATGCCTAATATTATCATTTCCTTGGGTGCAGAAACTGAGACTCAGAGGAGAGCTGGTATTTGAGCCCAGGCAAACCAGCCCCCAAGGGCCATGTGCGCGTTGTCAGCCTTTCTAGTGCAAGAGGTAACGGTTTGGATGTGCCCCCATGTGCAGGGAATGGTGTTCTGAGACCCAAAGCCTCAGTCACTGGGCGTGGTGTCTAGGGATGGATCTGGCAATTGCCGGTACCCAGCGCTCCCGGACAAGGCATCTCTCTGGGCGGGTTGATGGGCACCAGTGGCCAGGCAGCCTCAGAGCCCCGTGTTCCCGGATGTTGGTTAGAGGCTCCCTTCCTCTACCTACCCCCTGCTTTAACCTGTGGGTGTTTCCTGCTAGGTGGGGAGGCTCTGCCTGCCTCCAGGCATCCCCTCAGCTCTCCAGTGGGTCATCCACAGGCAATACACTCTATGTCCTTGCTGCCCCTTCCTGGGCCTTAGAACCTCAGCCTGTGATGGAGTGATTAAATGTTCCACGAGAGGGGACTGATTGGGTAAATGTGGGTATATGCATAGGACGGCCCTCCTTTAAGGCCCTCCGTATCCCTATCTCCTGGTACTCCTGCCTCTGTGGGGCACTCTCCACAATGAATGGGGCTGACCTGTGTAATCACAGATGTGATGGTGTGTGACTTCTGAGGCGAGGTCATACAAGACACTGTGGCTTCCATCTTGCTGTCTCTTGGATCACTCCCTCTCAGGGAAGCCAGCTGCCGTGCATGAGGACACACTCCAGCAGCCCTGTGGAGACAGGTCCTCATGGCAAGGAACTGAGGCCAACCAACTGAGGCCAGCTGAGGCCAACAGCCAGCTACCAACCTACCAGCCACGTGGCTGAACCACCTTGAAAGTGGCTTCTCCGGCCCCATTCAAGCTCTCTGTAGGACTAGAGCCATGGCCAATATCCTGGCTGGGCCTTGAGAGAGAGGCAGCCAGAACCATCTGGCTGAGCTGCTCCCAGATTCCAGACCCACAGAAAAGGTATGATAATACATGTTTATTGTTTTAAGCTACTAAATTTTGAGGTAATTTGTTATAGAATAATAGAAAACTAATACAGCAGCCATAGAAAAATATGTCATAAAACAAGGCACTAGTGCAGAAAGATTTTTATAAAATATTAAGTGGGGGGGGGAGCAGGTCACCTTATAGTATATGATGGGATCCCAGTTTTGGAAGAAAAGTGTGAACAGTTAGAAAGCTACCAAAGAACCAAAAAGAAGACATACATGGAGAGATGGAAAAGCTTTCTTTCTTTCTTTCTTTCTTTTTTTTTTAAGATTTTATTTTTAAGTAATCTCTATACCCAATGTGGGGCTTGAACCCACAACCCTGAGATCAAGAGTGACATGCTCCACTGACTGAGCCAGCCAAGCGCCCTGGAAAAGCTTTGTTTTTGTTGGAAAGACTTATTATAGTAGGATTATCAATCTCTCTATATTAAATTAAATGCAATTCCAATGAAAATCCCAACCTGATCTTTTTGGGTGTAAAAGGTCCTGACAAGAGATAACAGACCAAGCTAACATTTGTTGGGTACATACTGTGCATTGTGTCTGGGGCGCCTGGGTGGCTCAATCTGTTGGGCGTCTGCCTTCTGCTCGGGTCGTGATCTCAGGGTCCTGGGATTGAGCCCCAAGTCAAGCTCCCTGCTCAGAGGGGAGTCTGCTTCTCCCTCTCCCTCTGCTCCTCCCCCTGCTCATGCTCTCTCTCTCTCTCAAATAAATAATAAATAATCTTTACCAAAAAAATTTCCACAGTAGGAGAAAGTCCCTAGTTATTTCAATTTTTCCAGTAGTAAGGAACCGTTACCAGGCCCCTCCCCTATTCCACATGAGGCCTCCAGGGGAAACTTGTCAGAAATCTTGAGGACCATGAGGGGTGGAGCTGAAGGTTGACATGTCTGGTACTAAAGTGTGTGCTCTTGGACCGTCTGCCACGTGGCCTCCCAATTGTGCTCTGATTTCCTTTTTGCCTTCTTTTGAATCATTTTGTAGTGGACATTTATTATGATGATTTTTTTTACAGAAGCTCTAGGCCAAACGTGGGACTTAAACTCACGGCCCCAAGATCAAGAGTCACATTGCTCCACTGTGCTCTGGTTTCCTTAAATATCAGTGCAAGACCACACAGGTAGAGAGAGCAAAGCTGGGGTGCCAATCGAGTCTGCTTGTCAGACCCCAGAGTCCATGGCCTTTAATCACTACCCCCAGGAAGGTAACTGTGGGAGAAGAGGGAGGTATAAACTCTGAGCAGGAAAAGTAAAGAGAAGGGGTCTGTTCTACCAGATATTAAAACATATGATGACGTTGCAGAAATTGAAACAGAAGGGGCACTGGCCTAGAAAGCCACAGACAGATCGATGGAGAGTTCAGGAATAGATCCAAACATATAGGAAAGTTTAGTGAATGATAAAATCAGGTAGGTATCAGTGGAGAAAATCTAAGTGACTTAACCAGTGGTTTTGGTGCCATTAGCTAGAGCCAGTAGAGCTAGATCCACACCCTGCTTCTAGTCTCCAAAGTTAATTTCAAATGAATTTTATCTAAATGTAAAAAAAAAAAAAAAAAGCCCTCAAAAGTTCTTAAAAGTCTGTGCAAGTAGTTTATAATAAGGGGCGGGGAGCGAAGGGCGAAAGCAAGGCTTCTAAATATGACATTAATGGCAGAAACCACGAAGGAAAACAAAAAGATGAATAGATTTGGCTGCAAAAAGTTTTAAAATCTTTGTATGACAAAAAGATTGGGGAAAATATTTGCAACAGAAGGAGAAAACCCATATATATTAAGGGAATTCTCACAAATGAATAAGAAAAAAAGCCAGCTCAATTCGAGAGAAAAATGAGCTACATACATACATACATACGTAGGCACTTTGTAAAGAAATCCAAAAGGGCCCATCCCCATATAAGATTTGCAGTGTCATCAGCAGGGCTGGAACCAGGCTGAGGCCAGCAGTGGGCGGGGGCTGGGCAAAACTTAGGAGGCTTTCACTCTTGGGATGGGGCAAGTACAGGGTGGGCACCTCCTTAAATTTGTCAATTGGTAGAGCCCTTCTGGAGGGCGGTCTGGCAAAATGGATCAACATTTTAAACATGCAAACTCTTTGGCACAATGATTTCATTTTTAGGAATCGAGTCTGAGGAAATAATTAGACGGGTGTGCCAAGAAACACGTTCAGGATATTTCTTTGTAACATTAAAAAAAAAGTATAGGGACACCCCTCCCATAGGGATTGACTTGAAAAATTGTTATATCCGTAGATAGTCGTACCCAGTGTGAAAGGGTTGCTGTTGTTCTATAGTTGCATGGAGAGATATTTAGGACCTACCACACGGATAAGTGAACAGAGCAGGAAACACAGCACGTATAATATGATCCCAGTAGGTCACCGGGATAGTCATCCAACGTTAACGGTCCCTATTTCCCGGTGGTGGGATTGGCTGCAGGAGATGAGTACTTTCTTCTTAACACCTCCTGTGTTGTACACATTTACAGAGGTTCTGACGACCCTCATGCTTAGAAAAGTTAAAATAAAACTTAAGTTTATCTGAGGGAGAGTAGCCATGCGTTAACTTGTTGTTCTATAACTTCACCTGCCCCCACCCAGAATTCTCCTTCCTGCAAGGAATTCTCCCAGTGAATGATTCTTTCGCCTTAGCTAAGAGTATTTCAGAGCTGCTGCGAGGCCATGCTGTTTGTCAACTAGCCACTGGAACAGAAGGATCTTTGACCCCTACAGCTCCACCCAAATACACAGGAACTGCTTCCAGAGGTCTTTTGGGGGGTCTTCTTGGGGACCTTCTATCCTTATGATCAGTGAACTTTGGGGATTCAGAGTCGTTTCTTAAGGGCCTTAACGATCACCAAGACCAAGTGAGCCCTAAACTGAGTCTGTGGGACTTCTTTCCTTCCCCCATCTTTCTCCCTCTCCCTCCCCCCCTTCTAATTGTGTCAGAGACATTGATCTTAATTTTAAATGCGCAATTGGATGCATTTTTACATATGCATACATTCCCGTAACCGCCTCCCTACGAAGGAGCACGTTTCCAGCCTCTCAGAAGATGTCCTTGCGCCCCATCCTCCTCACTGCCCCTCCCAGAGGTAATCAGTCTTCCCACATCCTCTACCACCATTTATTAGTTTTGCCTTTTTCTTGAATTTCACGAATATGGAAATGGGCTTCCTCCTGTATGGCTTCTTCCGCTCACGTAGCAGCTATGAGATTCCTCCAGGCTGTTGTATGCGGCAGCTTGTGACTTTTTCATCGCTGTATAATATTCCACGGTGGGAATTGTGCGAAAACTCCACCATCGGTTTCATTCATCCTCCAGCTGATAGATTATTTGAGTTGTTTCCCTTTCGGGGCTATGAATGTTCTTGTACAAGCTTTTTGGTTGATGTGTATTTTCATTTCTCTCGGGTATACGTGTAAGATTCGGGGTTCCTGGGTTTGGGGATAATAAGTGTGTGTTTAGCCTTAGTGGACATGGGGAACAAGTTTTTGAACTGAAGGGAGGGGTGATCATAATAGCCCCTAGTGTATAGGGCTGTTGTGAGATTAAATGAGATAATCTAGAGGCACCTGGGTGGCTCAGTCGGTTAAGCGTCTGCCTTCGGCTCACGGTCATGGTCCCGGGGTCCTGGGATCGAGTCCTGCATCGGGCTCCTGACTCAGCGGGGAGCCTGCTTCTCCCTCTCCCTCTTCCTCTGACGCCCACCCTCAGCTCGTGCTCTCTCTCATGCACGCGCCCTCTCTCAAATAAATAATAGTCTTTTTTAAAAAATGAGATAATGCAGGCAAAGTATTTAAAACTGGCACACCATGGGGCACCTGGCTGACTCAGTCGGTGGAGCCCAGGACTCTTGGTCTCAGGGTTGTGAGTTCGAGCCTCGTGTTGTGTGTAAAGATCACTTAAAAAGAAACCCTGAAAAAAAATAAATAAATAAAACTGCAACACTGAAATTTGCAAGCCATACATCATTGCTGGGATGGGGGCGGAGCACATGAAGCTATCCGGGGAATTTCTGTTAACTTTAAATTAACTGTTAACTTTAAATATTCCCATGATGAACTAGGGGCACAAGGAATTAGGGACACAAGGTCGTGTGATATAAAAGTGATAACATGACTATTATTTTAAAAATTCAAATGAAATAGAAGTATACAGGGTAAAAGGTGGAGTTCACCCCATGCTTTTAAAAATTATTATTTAAAAAGGGGCACCTGGTTGGCTCAGCTGGTTGAGTGTCTGCCTTTGGCTCAGATCATGATCCCGGGGTCCTGGGATCCAGCCCCGCATCGGACTCCCTGCTTAGTGGGGAGCCTGCCTCTCCCTCCCTTGCTCCCTCTGCTTGTGCTCGCTCTTTCTCTCTCTCTCTGTCAAATAAATTCAGGAAATCTAAAAAAAAAATTAAAAATTATTATTAAAAAATACCATGCACTAAATATTTTGTATGCATTTTCTTATTTTATCCTTATTTTTTATTCAACGATGCCGAAGATAGGGAAGTGGAGGCTGGATCTTCAAAGCTGACCCAAAGAATGCCTTACTAGGGGCTGGTTAGTCCCTCTCTCCAGGCCTCAGTCTTCCCATCCACACAGTGAGGCGCCTGGTAATCCTTCAGCTCCAGTAATCACAACTCCACGTCTAGCTCTGGCAGAGGAGGGACTTGGAGTTCTGCCGCCCGTGTCTCTGGGATACAGCAGCAAAGAGCCACGCATCCTTAGGGCCCAAATAGGCGTCGCCCTGAGTCTCTCCTTGGCCTCCTGCACCCAGCATCCAAGAATGGCATTAGGCTGGCCGGCTGGCCGCTGGAGGCCCTGTCCTGTATCTCTGGCCTCCCCACAGGGCTGCCAGGCTGACCAGGCCCACAGTGGCTAGGGAACAACCCTCCCCTCCCCCAGGGTGGCAGCAGGAAGAGGGAAGAAAGACGATGGTCTCCAGCTGGCCCGGGGAGACAGACCTCCTTGTCCCCAACAGCCCTCCCCACCAACCCCCGCCCCGAGGGCTGTCCCCAGGGGCTTGGGATCAGCCAGAAAAGTCAGGCAACTTTTCAGGGACCAGAAGGAGGGGAGGGGAGGTCTCCCAGCCTGTGAGCAGCTCAGCGCCAAGCCCCACCCCTCGCTGTGCCCTGTCCATAACTCCAGATTTTGACCCTGAGCTCCAGTCCCTGTTGGCGGGCAGAGGGCTGAGGACAGGACGCCCCAGAATCAGGAGACTCCCCTCAGCAGATAAGATCCTGCGTCTACAGCAGCTGTTTCTTCAGAAGTTTGGCAATTCAGGTGAGTCGGGGTGTCGGTGCACCAGGACTCAGGGTCGTCCCAGCGTTAAGCAGAAGGCTCCACATTAGAGCCCAAGGCGGGTGACAGCTCTGCAGCTAGGCAGGAACATGGGCAAGTGCCTTCACCTTTCCAGACCTCCTTCTCCTCTTCTGGAAGACAGGGATCATAATCACCTCTTCTAGGGTTAGTTTGAGTATCAAAAGAGGTGAACAGAAAGTGCTTAGCACAGAACTCGGCACATGGCAAGTACTCAATAAATGGTCATTATTATCTGGGGACAGGGGGCTGGTAGCCTGGTTGTCAAGCATGTCTGTTCCTTTTAAGGGTAATCTGTGAAAATATCAACGGCAGAAGAAGTACCCGTATGGCACATCCTGATTTTGTTCATTCAAATACCTTGCCCGTGATTTGTCGATTTTTTTTTTAACAAGTCTCCTATTTTTTTGCTACACGCAAATAGCAATCAAAGGCACAAGCTGCCCCAAATTCCTTTTGAGGGACAAGGGAGGTTATAAGCAAACAAACACGAGACCGAAAAGCAAGCAGGAAGCGTCAGGTGCCAACTTACTGCCCACTGCCTAATAGTTATATAGCACGGTGCGGAAAGCTCAGATAGAACAGAGTCCAGATCCCAGTGCTGCCCCAAACTGGCTCTGTGACTTTGGGAGAGTGATTTCCCCTCCCTGAACCTCAGTCTCACGTCTGTAGAACCTCCCAGAGCAGTTGAGAGAATGAAGCAAGAGGACATCTGTAATGAATCTACATGTGTGTAGTGGCGAGTGGCAGATGCCCCAAATTCCCCTCCCGCCCCACACTGATAGAGACGTTATAATTCCACATGCACGCAGATAAACGTGAGAAGCTCGGCAGCTTCCTGGATGCACCCTCCAAGTGAAGGGTGTAAGACGCGGGAGAAGGGCAACACTAACAGGAACACCAGCAACAACGAGAAATGGCTGACCTAGCAATCGAGCCACGTGCATGTGAGTCCACAAGTTCATTATCCGTGTGCATGAATGATTTTACCTGAGGCTCGATCAGTCAGACCCCCACAGCTTGGCTCCTGCTTCTCAGAAGAACCTCAGGCATTTATACTGTACTCCAATGCACACACACACACAGTTGCTATAATCAGCATCAGATCTGAGTCCTGCAGTTTAAGATGACTAGCTTAGGCATCGCATTTTTCCTTCTCAATCCTATGCCTACCAGCAACACACTAAAAATTCATGCACACGTTGTAGGCTATGGGTTCTTTCAATGCTGGACCCTGAAATATTGGCTGTTTGTTTTCACCTGCTTCGCCCTCTGATTTTTTTCAAATAGTGTGATCTGTCAGCCTCTCATGGTGTTGTTTAGGGACACGGACTTGTGAGTCAGGCTGTGCTGGGCTCCGCTTCTCACCACCGGCTGGGTGTCCGAGCCTCACTTGCTTCATCTGGAAAATGGGCATAATGATAACCCTGAGGGTTGTCAGAAGACGAAAGCAGATAAAGCACATAAAGTCCTTAGCGCAGTGACTGGAACATGCTACAGCAGGGCTATTGTCTCCATATCGACAGTTCTTTTCCCGATTCAACCTATTCTTGCCTTTTATGGAGACTTTTTCACCCCAAGACCCCACAAACCCTTTTATCACAAACGCGTCATTTTGGCAGAGTGTCTCCGCTTTTCCGGGCCTCAGTTTCCCCATCTGTATGACAATGTCTAACTCATCTTTAGCATTTTACGGTCTGGAGAAACTGAGTCCCACGCTGTTACTTGTCCCTCTTTATCATGGCCATTTGGTTCCAGATGTTGTTCTGGGCATCCCTCATGCTCTTCTCTTGGGCATGTGCCCCTGCTTCTAACCAGAGGCTTCGACACACCTGACCAGCCTGGTTATCGGAGACAGGCCGCGTGCCTGCTTTGCTTCAGTCCAAGGCCTCTTTCTTCCTGCCCAGAAACCTCTGGAGGGTTTTCACACTCTCCTCGTCCCTCACAACCTCTACTATGGAAGCAGCTCCTCTTTTTCTCCATCCTTTGCTGGTTTTCTAGGTGGCATGAGAATGGAAACAAAACAAAACAAAACAAAACAAAAACTTCGGGCCCTGGAAAAGGCAGAGCTGGGTTCACACCCCACCTTTCCTCCAACCCTTGTTCTAACCTCGAATAACTTAGCTTCCTCTCCCTGTCGTTGGATCCCTTACCTGTGAGCTGGGACGGTGACAATCACTGCTGTCATTTATGAGCTCCCCAGCACTTAACCAGTATTTTCTCTTTTGATCCTCATAAGAACTTGATTCATTCACTTGTTCATTCATTCATTTGTGAGTCCCTGCTATAGGCAAGGCACTATTCTAGGCCTTGGGGATAGATAAAAGTAGATAAAAGTCCCTGCCCAGGGCCCAGTCGATTACGTGTCTGCCTCTTGGTTTTGGCTCAGGTCATGAGCTCTCACGGGTCGTGAGATCGAGCCCTGCTTCGGGCCCCGTCCTTGGCAGGGAGTCTGCTTGAACTTCTCTCCCTCTGCCCCCACCCCCCAGCTTGTGCACGCATTCTTTCACTCTCTCTAGAGTAAATAAATACATCTTAAAAAAGAAATGTCCCTGTCCTCCGGGAGCTGATATTTTGGTGGGGAGACAATGGGCAGGGAGCTTTGTTAACCCTTAAAAGTCCACAGAGGAGGAAATGGAGGTTCAATCAGGATGAAAACTCATCCCTGTTTGCCCCGGGACTCTCCTGGTTTTCGCTCTCAGAGCCCACATCCTGGGAACACCCTCAGTCCTGGGAAACTGAGATTGGTCACCCTCGCTCAGTTAAGTTAAGCGACTTGCCCAGGGTCACACGGCTGGGTGTGTGCCAGAGCCAAGCTATGAACCTAGGTATGTCTGACCCCCAGCCTGGGCTGTTACTGCTGCCTCCGGGATTCATCTGGGGAATTTGGAAAGCCCTCTATTCTCACCTTCTTATTGTTAATGCACAAAAGTGGTCAACTTTCCTGAGTTATGCAGGGAGAGTCAGAAGGCCCAGAGAGGGGAAGTTGCTTGGTCAAGGCCAAACAGAGGGTCAGAAACGAAGCCAGGTCTGACTCTCCCTTCTTCCTCTTCTCCTCCCCCACCCCCAGTGTTCTTTCCCTTGTTATCTTCAAGATGCCCGGGGGACAGAAGGAGGTCACTACGTACTGAGGGCCTACTCTGTGCCAGGCACTGCACCAGAAACTTCTGCCAAGCTGGTGGATTCATTTTCAGGGTGACCCTGTGAGGTCAGGGTTACTCTTAGTTTACAGAGGAGGAGATTGACTCTCCTGAGGCAAAGTAGTGGGGGAGGAGGGATGGGAGGAGGCTAGGGGTCCCTGAGAGGGTCCTGCCCCTGCAACCAAGCCTCGCAGCAGGAAGGAGAATGGCCCAGAGGAGCAATGCCTTTCCGTTTCCTGGTTTTATCTCCAACTTGGCTGCTGAAACCCCAACTGAGTCCAGTTCTTGTGGGCTGGAGCCGCTTTCCCCTTTTACAAAACTAGGCCCTATTGAGAATGTCCTGCCGTTCAGGGCCACGGGGTTGCCAGGAGGCTCGGTCTGGGAGGAGGGTTGTGTGAGTGAAGAGGAGGGAAAGTTGAACTTGGCCCTTCCGGGCATAAAAAAGTCCCCTTGTTCTGCCTCAGCAGGAGCCCACAGGGTATTTCCCTGCTGTGTGGGGGCCCAAGCAGCTTCAAGGTCCAAAGCTGCTAAGCCTTTTAAACCTCTGAGGACCCAGCCAGCCCAGCCCCCAAGGCCGGCCCTGAGCGGTTGTGCTGGAAGACCCGAGTTCTAAAGTCAGACCTTGCACGCACTAGCTCCCAGCTTGGTTCATAGTAGGTGCGCCATAAGCGGATGTTGAGTTTACTTGAACCGAAATTAAATCCCAGCAGCATCACTTACTGGCTGTGTGACCTCAGGTAACTTACTTCGCCTCTCTGAGCCTCCTTTTCCTTATCCGAACAATGGGGCCAATAACCCCAGCCTCCTAAGAACGTGGGGCGAAGCACTTAGCCCTGGGGTTGGTACACAGTAGGTGCTCCACAAATGTCAGTAAACTACTTCTTTTGCACTTGACCCTATGTTGAGGCTTTTACACTGGCCATCTTGTTAAAACTCCCATCTTTCTCCAAGGTAGGAGTTATTATCCCCCTGTTTCCAAGAAGGTGAAGGCTCATGAGCATCTTGCCCAAAGTCAATGGCCAGTAGGTGGCAGAGTTGAGGTATGAGATTTGAAGCTAGAGCCCATGGTCCTCTAGGAAAGGCCCCAAGTCTACAGCTGGCCAGACACTCGGCTCAACCCTATTTATGTTCCTGGCTTGGGGCAGGGTCTTCGGGGGAGGCTCCCCAGCCAAAGCTGCATCACTGACCCGCTGACCCGTGACCTTGGGCAAGTAGCTTGGCCTCTCTATGTTTCCATTTTTCCATTTCTGAGGGTCATTAAGAGGATCAGGTATAGAAGGGCTTGGCGGTGTCTGGCACTTTCTAAGCCTTTCAGGGGATGGTGGTGGTGGTGGTGATGGTACACTGCAACCTTTCCCCCCTGCAGGCCGGCACGATGCGCGTGGTGGTGATTGGAGCCGGTGTCATCGGGCTGTCCACTGCCCTGTGCATCCACGAGCGCTACCACTCGGTCCTGCCATCACTGGACATCAGGGTCTATTCAGACCGCTTCACCCCATTCACCAACAGCAACGTGGCTGCCGGCCTCTGTCAGGCCTACCTCGCGGACCCCAGCAACCCACAGGAAGTGTGAGTGAGGGTCCCAGAGGGCGGCCCGGGGAACTGGTGGGGCTGAGTTTGAAGAGGGGATGCTCCCTCTCAGGGTTCCCATCACCAAGAACAAGCCCCTTGTCAAGGCTTAGAAGAAAATACTAATAAATAGTAAGGCCTACTATGTGCCAGACAAATGGAGGCTTTCCTCCATGCCTCCCCTAAACTGGGTGGCTGTGGATGCCATGTGCATGGATGGATCAGGAATACATGGTATTTTTTTCCTAGTTTATTTATTTAAAGATCATTTTCATCTGATTTCCCCAGTGGCTAGCAAGAAACAGAACCCTTCAGGGGCGCCTGGGTGGCTCAGTTGGTTGAGCATCTGCCTTCGGCTCAGGTCATGATCTCGGGGTCCTGGGATCGAGCCCCAGTTGGGCTCTCTGCTCAGCGGGGAGTCTGCTTCTCCCTCTCCCTCTGTCACTGCCCCTGCTTGTGCTCCGTCTCTGTCTCTGCTTCTCTCTCAAATAAATAAATAAAATCTAAAAAAAAAAAAAGAAAAAGAAAACAGAGCCCTTCAAATCCCAGCAATAATTATAAGGAAGGACAAAATGCACTAAAGTCCTTGATATTGGGTACAGTAGGGAGCAATTTTGCCCTCAGAGATGTATGTTTTTCCATATATAAATTCATAAAAAGATCTTTCAGTGTATTTGAACTCATTCTAATTGCCATTTTAACGGCTATATTTAACAACTTAGAAATCTAGCTCCCCTGGATTTGCCCATTGTGACAATCATTTTCATTTAACAATTTCTTTTTTTATGTTTTTATTCTAATTCCAGTTAGTTAACATACGGTGTTACATTAGTTTCAGGTGTACGGTATACTGATTGAACACTTCCTACACCGCCTGGCACTCACCACAAGTGTTTTCCTTAATCCCCATCACCTATTCCCCACACCCCCCACCCACCTCCTCTGGGGACCACCATTTTGTTCTCTACAGTTAAGAGTCTCTCTCTCTTTTCCCCTTTGTTCATTTGTTTTGTTTCTTAAATTCCACATATGAATGAAATCATAGGGCGTTCGTCTTTCTCTTATTTCGCTTAGCATGATACTCTTTAGCTCTGTCCATGTCGTTGCAAAAGGCAAGATTTCATTCTCTTTCATGGCTGATTAATATTCCGCTGTATATACAGACCACATCTTCTTTATCCATTCACCAGTTGATGGACACTTGGGCTGCTTCCATATCTCGGCTATTGTAAATAATGCTGCTATGAACATCGGATGCACGTATCTGTTTGAATTAGTGTTTTTGTATTCTTCGGGTAAATAGCCAGTAGTGTGATTGCTGGATCATAGGGTAATTCTAGTTTTAACTTTCTGAGGAACCTCCAGATCAGGAATACTTGTAAATGGGTGGATGGATGATCAGGTGTAGCAAAGACGTTGCAAAGGTTATTTTGTCTGTGTAGAAACCGCAAACTGCCGGCTGCTTCAGCAAAGAAGCCCCAAATGTGTAATGACTCAAACAGAAGTTATGTTCTCCCATAAATTCCAAAACCGATGTTCCTGATCATTGGGTGGCAATTCAGGGGCCCGGGGTCCTTGCATCTCACAGCTCTGTTGTCCTCCTCTGTGACTTCTGATGTCACATCTGATGCCACAGTACCTGTGTCACTGTACCTTCTGATGTCACTATGCCATGCTTTTGGAAGGGGCACAGCATGAGGACGGCATGTGCGGTCTTAGGGTCCACTGGCCAGAATGCAGTCACATGGCCACACCTGGCTGCATGGGATTCTAGGCGATGTAGCCAGTTCTGTGCCCAGGAAGAAGAGGAGGAAAGTATTTGGGAGCGGCTAGCTAAGGTCTCCTGCTGGCATTTATATGGCGGGGGGAGGTGCTTGGAGTGAGCCTGAACTGTGGGGCAGATCTCAAAGCAGGCCTAAACCTTCATTTAAACTCGCAGCTACATGATCCCAAGCCCGAGGTGGGCTCCAAATTGTTGTGATGGATCATCCCTTGTTTCCCCACTTCTCTTTCTTATTATTGGGGAAATACTAGAAAGTCTGGGCATAGGGAAGACCCATAGGCATTTGGGGCGCTGCAGAAATGAACGTGGTGGATTTCTGGATTTTGACATATCCCCACCAGCCTGGTCACAATCCCATGCAAGCCAACCCTCAGAGTTTTCTTGTCCAGCTCGGGGTATTAGGTGACCGAGAATCTGTGGGATCCTTCCAGACATTGGAACCAGCAGACCTTTGACTATCTCCTGAGCCACATCCATTCTCCCAATGCTGCAAACATGGGCCTGGCCCTAATCTCAGGCTACAACCTCTTCCGTGAAGATTTTCCGGTGAGTGAGGGGTCCTTGATCACAGACCAGGGCTGGGAGCCCGAGTCTGGGGAGTACTTTGAGCCTTGTGGGTGACAGCCTCTTGCATTCAAATCAGGTTTCCTTTCAATTCTATTCACGCTTTAAAATTATTTTTGTTTCCAATTTTGTTCTTAAATTGGCAGAGACCAAAGAACTTTCTGATGAAACAGGGGAACTAGCCTTTGGTTGAGTCAAACCCAGACATGTCCTGTAGTGATGACGATTTCATGCTGAAGTCTCAGGGTTGCCTGTGTCCCTGGAGGTGCCAGGGCTTTTTGCCAAGATAGACTAAAACACTCATCATGGCACATGAGCCCTTACTATATACCAGCCCCTGTGTTAACTACTTTACAACTAGTGACTTATTTAATTCTCATAATAACCAACAAGTAAGTGCTATCATTAGCCTCTTTGTACAACGAGGAAATAGAGGCTCAGAGAAATGGAGTAACTTGCTCAAGTCACAAATCTCTTATGCGGCAGAACTGGGATTTGAACCCAGGCTGTTTGTGATCCCATGGTACCTAATGCATTAAGAAGGGCACAGCCTTGGGGGATGTTCTTAAGTTGCTGGAGGGGAGGGTTGGGCGGGGTGTCCAGAAACCCAGGCCAGCTCTCTAAGGCTGAGTCAATGTTTAGCACTGGGCTATGGGCATCACCCATATTATCTGTTCTCTTTCATTGGACCAAGAGTAATTGTTAATTCCATTGTACAGACAAGAAAATGGGAGTCTCAGAGAATTCAAGGTGGTCTGTGGGGAGGCCCAAAACTCCACCGGGTTGTCTGACCCAGTGCTCGGCTGCCTCCCACCCTCACCCCTTGGTATAACCCTCATTGTCAACAGTTTCTCTCCTATTTCTGACTCTTACCCTATCACTTGGCCCTCAGCCTTATTCTCACGCTTCCTTCATATAGCATTATGCTTAAGACCATGGACTCTGAAGCCAAACTGTGCTGGTTCAAATCTCAGCTCCATCGTTTATTAGCTGTGTGACTTTAGACAAGTTGCTTAACCTCTTTGAGTCTCAATTGGCCCAGCTGTAAAAATGGAGATAAGAAAAGCATGTATTTCATTGGATTGTTGGGGATGTTAAATGGAGGGGTATAAGTAACATACTTGGAACAGTGCCTTACATGTGGTACACATTGTACAACTTTTTATTGACTTCCACCCATCCCTGTGCCTCCTTCTCTCCTTCCTTGGCAGGATCCGTCCTGGAAGGACACAGTTCTGGGATTTCGGAAGCTGACCTGCAGAGAGTTGGACATGTTCCCTGATTACAGGTGAGGTTGTTATGGGCAAAAGGGCTGAGGTCCCATGATTCAGACAGGTCTGTCCAGAAGGCAGCAGAAGATGGAGGTACCAAGTTTCCTATTCCACCCCAAGCCAAGAGCCACTGATACCTTGGATTCCTGCTGCTCTGTTCAGCTCCTTTGGAGAAGCCACCCACCCAATAAGGGACCTGGGCTAAGATGGTGGGGGATATGGAGTCACAGATCTGAAGCCCAGAAGCTCCATGTCACTACTGTCTCTTGTAGATGAAGAAACTGGGCTTCAGAGAGGCTAAATGACTTCCCAAGGTCACACAGCCAAGTGACCAAAATGGGATTCTAACCCAGTCTGTGTGACTCCAAATGCCTCTATTCTTTCCCTTGCAGCCTGGTGTCTCTTTGGTCCTCCCTTCACCCCACCCCATGCCTGAATACCTTCTAAGAATGCACATCCGGTCTTCATGTGCACACCCCAATGTCAGGGATGGCTTTTCTGACAGAAAAAATTTCCTTGCACTGAAAACCAGTCCCCATTTGAACTTCACTCAGTGGTCCTGGCTCTACCCTTGGGGTAGACTGCTAAAGTGTGACTGCTCCCCTAAAGTGAGACTGCTCCCACCTCCATTTGAAAGTCTTTGAATATCGCTCTGATTCTGAATCTTTATTACCACTCTTGCCTGTTTTTGACTCTAGCTATGGCTGGTTCAACACAAGCCTGATTGTGGAGGGGAGGCGGTATCTACCATGGCTGACTGAAAGGTGAGAATTTCAACTTTGGTTTAAGGAAAGCACCTCCCAAGGACCAGGGGGTCTACTGACAATTGTTCATGGGATTTGTTTTTGTATTGACCGACCCCAAATGTTAAAGGAAAACTCTTAGGCTTGCTGGGAGCTATCCTTGGTTCTAATCACTTCTGTGTACTAAACCATGGTTTCCATATCTGATTGGGCATCAGAACCATTTGGGCAGATCTTTACATGTGATATTTATTACTGACCTCACCAAAATCCATAATGTTTGTGTAATGGTTTTAAATGGATTCTCGTAAGTTTTCCAGACATACTTACATCATCTGCAAAACATACGTTGCCTTTTATTTTTATAACTCATTTTTTTTCTTGTCTAACTGCTGTGGTAACTACCTCCAGAACAATGTTAACTAATACAGGGTATAGTGGTTGTCTCTGTCTTGTTTCTGATGTTAATAGAAATCTTGTTGTAGTGTTCTAAGTTAGCAAACATTAGCTTGAGAGACATATTTATATTTATTTATATTTATATTCATATTAAGGAAGATTCCATATATTTCCTATGTTTTACTATTTTATTAAGATTAAAAAAAAATCTAGAATGGATTGCAGCTTTTATCAAATGACCTGAGGAGCTTTTTAGAAATACAGATTTCAGGACCACACTTTATATCTACTGAATCAGATCCTCTGGGGTGGGGGCCTAGAAATTTGTGTTTTAAGAAGGTCCCTGAGTGATTCTAATTATCAGCCCCGTTTCAGAATCATTGCACTACAACATAATTATTTCTCCTAATGCTGGAATACTTATGACTCCTATCCAGCCTCTTCCTAGACAGAATACCCCCACTTTTTTTATCTTGAGGAAACAGTCCTGAGGTTATGCTTCCCCTTTTATAGGGTTTACTTCCTGTTCTCTTGATGTTTCTCCTACCTCTCTAATAATGACAGATATTTTTCCTCTGGGACATTTTGAGGGAGGGGTGGATGTTCCCATTCCACCTTCCTCCTCGTGCCTTGCTTCTGACAAAGGCGGGTTTAGCATTGGTCCAGCTTTTCCCCTCCTCCCCCCTGCATCTCATTCCTTTTGATGTTACAAAGCAATGTGGTGGTAGTAGGAAGAGTTTTGAACTAAGAGGCCTGGGTCTAAGTCCCAATCCCGTCATTAACTCACTGTATGACCTTCACCAAGGCTCTTCTCCCATCTCCATCTGCTGACAAGGGGCTTGAGCCATCTCAGTTTTCCCATGGGACATTTCATGGACCACTAGTCCATCAAGGTGCTTATGAACTGGTCTGATCTGACTACACAGCCATTTTCTCAAGGAGCATCCTGTGGGACTAACATCCACAGAAGTTTCTTTGGGGAACATCCCCCATGCCATCTCCTTGGGAGAGATGGGACAAAGAACTGAATACTGGGCTTTTTGATGTGTCTGATCCCCCCAGGTTAACTGAGAGGGGAGTGAAATTCTTCCAGCAGAAAGTGGAGTCTTTTGAGGAGGTGAGTTGCAGGGCTGGGAGGGGCTGGATGTGGGAGAGAGGTGAGGAGGAGAGGCCTCTGCTTCCTGTTGCTGGGTTGGGGGTCCCCTGTCAGACTCCCAGTGTCCCCCTGAGGCCTGTCCCAGGCCTTTCTTGAATCCCAGAAGGACTCAAGGATTCTGTCTTGATGTTGGTGGCTGGAACAAAGGGATGGTAGGATAGTGGTGGACATTAGGGACGAATCTACCTCTGAGCCTCAGTGGGTTTTAAGGCCAGAGAGTTGGCTGCCTTTTACCTGTATCAGCTGCACTCCACTCTTGAGTTCCAGACACTTGGTTGCCTCCTACATAAATCAGGGTTAATGTTTCTGCAAAGTGAAAGCTCTTAGCTGACTTGGCTCCAGAGTAACACCATCATCAATAACAATGATAGTAGCAGCTATCACCATCAAGCACTGGCTAAGTACCAGGAGCTTTGCTGTATAACTTCACTCAATCCTAGCACCTAGAATTGTACTTGGCATGTGAAGGTGCTTGGTAAATGCAGCTACTGGCATTATATAATGAGTACCTGCTCCAGGTTGAGCCCTAATGGGCACTTGGGAAACATGGTTGACTCAGACACAGCCCTTATTCCCAAGAAGCTCACAGTCCAATATAGCAAATGCTGGCTCTTGAATGACAATGCCTTGCAATGTGTGTGCCCCATGACAGACCTGTGAGGGGAGTCACTGGCACTGGGCTAGGGGTTTGGGTGCCCATCATGCTATACCCTTGAGCTGTCAAGTATCCCACACATGCACAGAGCCAGGGGTTCTACCATGCCTTCTGAAAATGCCTTGGCAGAGCAGGAGGCAAGAGAACGAAGTAAAAAGGATTCAAAAGGAGGAAGAGAATTATCTCTGTGTCTGACTTCTTCTGGGAGGTCCCAAGAAGGTTTTTCCCCCTTCCACAGTACTCCTTCCTGAGCATTTTCTTATCCAGGGTCACACTGGATCCTCACACAGTCTAAGAACAGATATTACCAGCCCTACTTTATAGTGAAGGCAGCTGAGCTTTGAGGAGATGATGGAACATTTCTGAGGTCACATAGCAGGTAAATGGCGGAGCAGAGACTTGAAGTCCGTTCCTTGGATTCCTCATTGAGCCTCCTCCCTGCTGTTCTATAGGGAGCAGAGAGCTGCTGGGTGGAGGGCAGAGGGAAAGAGGGGCCAGGGGATACCAGGGCCCTCACCCCTTCCCATGCCACCTGCTCTGTTCGTTGCTGCCAGGTGGCAAGAGGAGGTGCTGATGTGATTATCAACTGCACTGGGGTGTGGGCTGGGGCATTGCAACCAGACCCTCTACTGAAGCCAGGCCGGGGACAAATCATTAAGGTGAGTGTGAAGGTGAGGGATGGAACCTCCTGCTTTTCTTGATAGAGAGATTGTAGCTGCCTGCTTATTTCCTCTCCAAAGATAGAGGATGTGTTGGGGACATCTGTTAGAAGAGCCTCACAGATTTCAGGCAATTGATATGGTAAAGAAACAAGAAGGACCAACATGACCCCTCCAAACATTCTCTTTCGGGTTTTTTTCGTAATATAGCAAAGCATGCATGTATATGTTTTTAAATATGTAGGAATTGCATATTCCTGTATTATAATAAAAAAGAGCAAACATTTATGGAGTGTTTATTAAGTACCAGGTACAGGCCAGAGCACTTTATTGTGCTATTAATTTAATCCTTACCAGAACCCTTTGAGATGAGGTCTATCATATTGCCATTGCTACTTTGCAGATGGGAAAACTGAGGCAGAGAGGAATTAGGTAACATGCACAAATTCACATGGTGGTGAGTTGTGGAATTGGGGTTAGAACCCAGACAATCTGGTTTAAGAGCCTATGTCTTGTAAACATCATCCCACATTGCCTCTCACTGTGTATGTGTGCACGTGTGTGAAGGATGCCCCTTGGTGGGCATGTGTGTGTCTGTGTGCCTATGTGAGTGTTGGTGTGTTCCTGATGTGGGCTGAAGTGTATGTGTTATTTGTACATGTATGCTGTGCTTTTCTGTGGTCATGTAGGTGAAAATGTGTGATATGTCAGGGAGTAGGGGTGGCTCTTCCTGCAAGGGCAAGCAGTCAGTGCAGACTTGGAGCAGAAGGGTCAGCAGAGGGCTTAGGAATTGGCTTTGCCACACTTGTCAGAACATCTAGGCAGAGAGGGGAGCAGAGCAGTGATCCAACTCCCCCAGTGAGATTTGTCTGCCCTCAATCAACAGGTGGATGCCCCTTGGATGAAGCACTTCATTCTCACCCATGACCCAGAGAAAGGCATCTACCAGTCCCCATACATCATCCCAGGGTAAGAATCTGACATCTTAGGGCAGAAGAAGGGGCATCTTCATGCCCTCTCTATGCTGCCCACGCCAGGCCCTTTGCTTAGTCGCTGCAGGTTTTTTTCTTCCAGTGTTTTCTAAGTGAGGTTGAGCCATTAAATCCCTGGAAAGGCAGGACTCAACCTTAACTGGGTTCCATCTTGAACAAGCTTTTGGACGACAGTAGTGGTGATGCTGGAGACAAGGGTAGTGGGTGTGAGGGCAATGACACTGGAAGGTGTGAACAGAAATAACAGGAGTGTGGTGGGAATGGGGATCTGGGTTGATGGTGATAATGATATTAATGGGAGAGGTGATGATATTAGTGAAAATGGTGGTCATTTTGGTGGGATGACAATGTCTTGAGAGTGGAATGGTGATAGTGGAGATAATACTGTCATTGTTGGGAAAAGTTCACAGGGGTGGTGAGTAGGACAAGGATGGTAGAGTGCTGACATTAATGGGGGTGGCGTGGGGTTGATGAGAAGGTCGATGATGATGGCCATGAAGGCAGTATCTGGTGCTGATGGAGATGACGCTATCAATGATGATGTTAATAGTATGGTGGAGATGACAATCTCAAAGGCAGTGTTAATTCATGTTGACTGCAACATTAATGTTAAGTGGGGCTGTGCTATCTTCATGGAGATGTTAGTGGTGTGACAGAGATGACATTATCAATGGCAACATGAGTGCTGGTGGTGGAAATGGCGAATGGGGCTGATGGTGATGACATATTCATGGTAGCAAAGAAAGAAGTTGTGAAGATGATGTTGTTGATGTAAATGATATTTTTTCCAGTTTCGTTAAGATATAATTGACAAATGGTGCACATTTACAATGTACGTGATGATTTGATATATGCATATATTGTGATATGATTACCACAATAAGGTTAGCTAACACATCCATCATGTCACATAATTATGATTTCCCTGTGTGTAGTGAGAACATTTAAGATTTACTCTCTTAGCAATTTTCAAATATACAATACAGTATTGTAACTACAGTCACCATGCTGTGCATTGGAAGAGATGACGATGTCAACAGTGACATTAATGGTGACAGTAGAGATGGTGGTGGGTGGTAATGACAGTGGTGATTGCAATGGTGTTGATGGTGGTGTTAGCAAGGATGACCATGCAGATGGTTGTGGGGATTTAGGTAGAGACGGTTGGAAGGGTGACCATGGCGATGGCCCCCATTTGTCTCAAAGGCTTCATTTCCCTTTGTCATTGACTCTCCTCACTTTTACCTAGGATCCAGGCAGTGACTCTGGGAGGCATCTTTCAGCTGGGGAACTGGAGTGAGGTAAACAACATCCAGGACCACAACACCATCTGGGAAGGCTGCTGCAGACTGGAGCCCTCCCTGAAGGTAAGGTGGGGAGGAGTATTGGTACCCTAGACCAGGGTCTTGGCAGCTTGATCATGAGGCCCCTTGAGGATGGGAAGACACTGCCACTGGGATAACTGGGCAAATTAATTCCAGCAAGGGACTGTGAAATATGCCAGAATTTGATAATGCACAAGGAAGTCCTACTGCGAGCGGGTGACACCTATCCATCCATGGCTGAGAGTTGCTGTCTTTTGAGATGACAACCCTAAAAACACCTTAGTCTGTCTGCGCAAGGAGCAGACACATTTGTCGTAGAAATCTCAGTGTTTCTCGTTTGTTTGTTTGTTTTAACATCTCAGTTTTTTCATTTGCCTGTTGGTGGCGATGACAGTGGTGGTGTTGATGGTGATGAATGTGCTCAGGATGGTGATAATGAGGGTGAGGGGATGTGACTGGTGACATCATGGTGGTGGCTGGTAGTGGTGGTTGATGGAGATGGGGTCGTCGATAGAACTGGTAGTGATGTGGTAAGAATGACAATAATGATGTTGGCACCTGATAAAGGTGGTGATGGTAGTGGTGGTTAATGAAAGTGATGGTGTTGGTGGTGATAATGAGACTCCAAAGCTAACTCTGTCACCTAAAAATGGCAGCAGCAAAAAAAAAAAAAAAAATCTGGAGATGAATTATTAACACTCTTTTTCTCCAGGATGCAAAAATTATTGCTGAATTGACTGGCCTCCGGCCAGTACGCCCCCAGATTCGGCTAGAAAGAGAAGAGCTTCGCTTTGGATCTTTAAACACAGAGGTATGCTCTCCTGGTAAGGAATGCAAAGTCCTCCCCTAACCCTAATAGGCTCTGGCATTTCCAGTCTTGCCTGACATCTGGCTTCACACAGCCGACTGGCAGGCCAGGACAACGCTGGCTAACATCCCTTCCTCTGTAAAGAAACTGAGGCTCAGGGATGTTGTAAAGGACCTGCACAAGGTTACAGAGAGGGCGGTGCCCCTCGGTTTGTCAAAGCCTGTGGTCGAGCAGAAGGAAAACGGGTTACTGAGACATGAAGGACCTCCCTGAATCTCCCCTCCAGCTCTTTGGGATAGGTACTGCTTCCCCCATGCTTCAGATGAGGATCCTGGGGGATCTAAGCTGTGAAATCATTTGCCTCAATCAGACAACTGGTGAGGAGTATGGCTGGGATGTGGTTTGGATTTGACTCCAGAGCCATTTGCAGATGTCTAGTCTGTGGCTGCTCCATCAGTTCTCTGGGTTCCCTCTTTCATGTTCCCTCTTCTGGGGTAGGAGCAGGGCTTCCTGAGATGGCAGAAGTTGTTCTGGCTGAAGGAACTGACCTGACTAGGTGGTAGCTGGAGTCCCCACAGGAAAGCCATCCTCCTCATGTAGGTCATCCTTCCTCCCTTATGCCAGGCATGTGGGGTGTGTGTGTGTGTGTGTGTGTGTGTGTGTGTGTGTGTGTGTGTGTGCGCGCGCGTGTGCGTGCGTGTAGAACAATTTTGTGTATGTGATATGTGTATATGGGATGTATGTGTATGTGTGCTTGCATGCACGTGTATACACATACAGAGGAAAGAGTCACATATGGAGTCAAACTCCCTGCTGATGGTTTTAGCTTTAAAAAAGGCCCCAGGGGTCTTGCCTCTGTCCCTAGGACAAATTAGCATGCTAACCAGAGTCCCGCCATACGGTGCCCTGGCTTTTCTTTCCTCCCGAGGTGGGTAGAAGAGTCTATCCATTAACACAGAGGTTTGGCATTCTGGAGCAGGATGGGAACAAGAAAGGTGATTTAGGGAACTTCAAACAATTTGATTGGGGGAGGGGAATCCCTGGCCTCAAGTTCTAGATGATTCTACTTTTTCTGTGCTGAGTGCAGAAAGCAGGTCCATTTCCTAAGCAAAAGAGAATCTAGGGTGTTGACCTCCAGCTCCCCAAACAATCACCTTACTGGTGTTCCTGGGGCCCCACCATCCTGCCAGGGAGCTGAAAGGCCCTCTGGCTCCCTCTGGCTTTGCCCAGAACTCTTCAGGGAGCTCCTGATTCTTCCAGGGCACTCCTGGCTACCTTCTCTCTTGCCTCTCCCAGGTAATCCACAACTATGGCCATGGAGGCTACGGGCTCACCATCCACTGGGGCTGTGCCTTGGAGGCAGCCAAGCTCTTTGGGAAAATCCTAGAAGAAAGGAAGTTGCTCAGGATGCCGCCACCCCACCTCTGAAAACACCACCTCCCCAAGGACTCCCTACTCCCCTCAGCCAACAAATCAATGTACCCCCCTCTAAGCTGTCACTTACTCTCCACTTCCACCCTGGCTCTTTTCTGCAAGAAGCACAAGATGAGAGGAAATCCATAAGGTCCGTTCCTGGAGGCAAGTCTGGCCCTACCTGGGGCTCCCTTTGATCACTGGAGTCTCTTTACCCACTCTGGGTCTGACAGAATGAAGAATAGCTGGGGGCTGACTTATTTTAAGTCCTCAGAAGAAAGGAAAGCTCAGAAAATCAAAGGGGCAAGCAGAAAATTGAGGATAATTGAGGTTAGGTAACCTGAGGACAAATTACATTAACATATTAAAGGTTCTGAAAAGTCCTGCAGCGAAGACATCTATTTGATGTTCTCTCATCCAGTCCTAAACTTACTTGGCTATGGAAACCTTTTTGCCCGGAGCACTGATGCCACAGAGTACACTTGAGGGAAGGCTGTGATAGATCTTGTTGCAGGAAGTCACATGCAGAGCTGGACTGTGGGGAGGCCGAACGGGTAAGGCATTGAACTAACAACATGATACCCGTTCCACATTGCTGTTGGATTCCCAACAGCATCAGCAACCTGCTAAATGGCCCCATGAGCACCATGTAACCCCTGAGGAGGGGTCACCAGAGGGATCATCCCACAAGGAACCCCTTCATAGATAACTGAACTCACCAAGCATAATCCTTGTTGGGGGGGTGGCGCAAATTTAATGTCTCTCTTCTCTTCTGGCTGTTACCCTCTGAGATGAAATGGACTTCTAGATGTTTTTGAAAGCCTTAAATGAACCTAGAGGGCACCTTAGCATCTTTATCCCTAATTATCTGCATCAGGCTCTGAGGTGGAATTTGCATCTGTCTGGGTTTTTGAGAAAGACCAGAGCCTGGAGGAAGCCTTCATGCATCTGGGACCTGTGGCACCCTAAGTGCTGTGACGAGGTCTTGATTGGCCCACGCCATGCCATCTACATCCACGCCATCACTCTCTGCTCCTTCCCATGCTGTGGCACCTGGTGGGGTCTTCATGAAGCCTCTGCCATGATTTTGGCTGACACTGAGCTAAGTAGAGTGAGGGAGCCAAGATCTAAGTTAGAGTTCCTATCCTAATCATAAGAATAAATTATTAATTATTATTATTATTATACCTAAAATTTATTGGATTCTAACTGGGCATTGGTGCTCAACTCTTGCACTCATTACTCGTGTAATGTGTAATCACACACACCTGCACCCACGAAGTAGCTCTTATTCCCGTTTCATAGCTGAGCAAGGTATGGGGAGGGAGTTCTGGTCAACAGCTGGGAGGGGGTAGAAAGGAGATACAGGGCCAGGCATTGGGTGATTCCAGCACCTCACTTTCAACCAGTGCACAACACCGAATCCCAGGCTGGGTGGGGAAATTCAGCCATGGAGGAAGCTGTTGAGCATCTTCCTCAGCTATCTCTGCAGACACTTTAGAAGGAACTAGCTCTCTCCTCCTCATAGCCTCATTGGGTCAAGACTAGGGACTCATACGAGATTGGGTGCGGGCATCTCCCTGTGCCTGGAGTGGAACACAGCATTCAGTTTCAGACCAAAGTGATGACTTTACCCAATCTAAAATTCCCCGGGGAGAGTGACCCCTACCTGTCAGGGTTAGGTTGTCAGCAGGAACCCGATAGAACTTAGAACACAATGAACTCAGAAAAATATATGGGGCCAGGAAGTCCACATTCACACCCTTCCTGTTCTTTTTGTAAATGGGAAGAACCTCTTTGCAACATGGTTTCCTCTCGATTCTGCCTAAAATTCAGAGTCAAAGGAGCTTGGGGAAAATTCCACAACCCACACAGCACTGGATGAGGTTTAGCAATGCTTGATTTCTTCACTTTCCCTTCGCCTAACATTCCTGCTCCCTCCCTGAAGATGATCTGTAACCAATTTTTCAATGAATTCTTGGCAGCTTGATGAATTTAGAGAGTATTATCTTTCCTCATTGAATTGTCTCGGCACTTTGTCAAAAATCAATTGACCATAAATATATGTGTGTTTGTTTTGGAATTTCAATTCTATTCCATTGACCTATGTCTGTTCTTACGCTAGTACCACACTATCTTGATTACTGTAGCTTTGAAAAAAGTTTTACAATTAGGAAGTATGAGTCTTCCACGTTTATTCTTCTTTTTCAAGTGGACTTTTTTTTTTTTTAAACTCTTCTGGGTCCCGTGTAGCTCCATATGAATTATAGATCAATTTGGGGGGGTATTGATTGACACCTTAACAATTTTAAGTCTTCTGATCCATGAACATGGACTATTTCTCTATTTATTCAGGTCTTCGATTTCTTTAAGCAATGTTTCGCAGTTTGTAAAAGGCTTGCCCTCCTTTTGTTAAATTTATTGCTAAGTGTTTTACTCTTTCTGACAGTTTTGTGAGTGGAATTGTTTTCTTACTGATGAATTTAGAAAGTGTTCTGTTCTCTGGCATGGTGGGGGTAGGAGGATTTGAAGTGGTTCATCATTGAGTATTCTTGATTAATTATGAATGCTTATCTGTGACATTTCTGTATGTTTAACTGTCAAAGAAGCAGAATATGGCAAGCTGACTAAAGTCTGACTGAAACCACTGAATCTCTGAAGAGTGAGAAGGGGCTTCTGGAATGGCATTCTGTGTGCCTCCCACAACACTCTGCATCCCTCCAATAGCGCTTACATCACACTGTATCACAGTGATCTGTTTAGGCCTGCTTCCCCCACTGCATCATGAGTGCATGAAGATAAGGACCATGTCTTATTCTTTTTTTTTGGATCCTCAGTATTGAGTATCATGCCTGATAGATACATGGTAGATACTCCATGCACACTGACCACATGCCATGACGTGCTCCATAATAGAGTTATAATGAACAGACTCAAGAGTTGATATACATGTTGCTGTGGGTTCCAGAAAGGGCAGGCCAAAGCCACCTCCCTGACCCAACTTAACTGGACCAGGACTGGAACCAACATTCATCTGGTCCCATCAGCTTCCTCTCTTACAAATTTGGAAGTGGTGCACTGAACAGCTGAGTCAGATATGTTTGCAGAGCTGAGTCAGGGTGAATGGAAACCATATGCATGATTAGGCATATGCAGCAACCACAAGGAGGCAGAAAGAAGCCAGTCTGTAGAGAAGGGTGGAAACAGGCCACAGCTCCTGAGAGGGGGCTGCCTTGGGCTCCGGTAGTTCCCTGGATCTGGTTCCATTTGTGAAGCCAGGCTGCACTTTATTTCTGAGATTTTTCTAATCTCTCAGAGGTGCCAGCTGGCAGCCCGACAGTGAAACCTGGCCTGTAGTTGAATTGTATGGGCTCATACATCACTTAAAAGTTTTTGATCCAACATACTAAAATTTGGAAAGTTCATGTAAAAAGCCAGATTCCTGTCTTGAAAATTGGGAGCTCCCACCGTGCAACAAAATCAGGTAGGGCTGAGCAATAGCTGCCCCCTTTGGAGGGGTCTATGCTTCTCACTCTACCACAATTCTTCCCTCTTCCTGTTGTTCCTTGTACCTCTGTTCCACTCACTTATGCTCCCTGGCTGTCCCCTGGAGGAAATTAACTACCGATCCCAGCCTTATAATAAAGCGGCACTTCTTCATTTGAATTAACCCGAGTCCAATTTCTGTTCCTTGTAATTAAAACAGCCTTGATGAGAGCTCTGTGCAGGGCTCCTCTTGACCATCCCCCATCACCATTCTTCTTTCTTCATGCTAACAGAATCCCAATTTTGTGTTCAAGAAGCTGTGGGTATCCCTTGATCCTGTGGGAAGGAGGCCCTTCCTTCTCCAGCTCTGGGGGAAGACTCATGCTTTTAGACTCAGATCTTTTAGCAAGGAAACTTTTTGTGACTGTTCCTTCCCCATTCTACTTCCTTTGAAAAAATCTGATATCCAGTACCTTGGCAGCCATCTTGGGGTCATGAGGTTTCATGCATAGGGTTAAATGGCCAACATGCAGAGGAAGGCGGAGAAGAAAAACAAAAAGAAACTGGGTTTTTGATGACATTGTTGAGCTGCTGAGCCTTCCTTAGAACAGCCTGATCCTGGGCTTGTTAAATGGGCAATTAATGTTCAAATGGGTAAGCTATTATTGACTGGTTTTACTGTTGCTTGCAGCTCACTGTTATCCCAGACTAGTTTACTAGTAGTAACAAGGGAGACTCCTGATCTCACCCTTCAAGGCTCTCTGTTACTTAACATTTGCCCAAAATAATGAATATCCATATTCATTTCAAAGTCCATCCCTAAGATACTTTTATGTTATTGCCAACACATCTCACTTCTGTGTTCTAAGAATACTCGGAATAAGGGAAAGAAAGAAACCACATAGCCTTAGCTACATTGACTATCTTTTACCATTTTCTGACATCTTTCCTAACACTGAGAGAAACGGATGACATTTCCATTAATGGAAACAGGAGCTTTTGGAAAGTTCGAAATTAGATATAAATGTCTTCTGCTAAAGGCCTTGTATATTCTAGAGCTTGGACAACTTTGGTGGCAGCTCTTGTATCATTCAATGATACTGATTTTTTTTTTCCTAAGGGTAGGCAATTTAGAAAGCAAAGACTTTTAAACTTTCAT
This sequence comes from Callorhinus ursinus, assembly GCF_003265705.2. NCBI lineage: Eukaryota > Metazoa > Chordata > Mammalia > Carnivora > Otariidae > Callorhinus > Callorhinus ursinus. The sequence continues at coordinate 873,766 of NW_027397103.1, read as the reverse complement.
TTTCTCAAGAAGAGAAAGCCCTCAACTGTAAGCCTCTTTACCCCAGGGCCTGGAAAACATTCCTTCCCACCAAGCATTCCTACCCCACCCCAGCCCCCAGTTTTTCCAGGTTATTTGAGGGGAAAGGGAGTGGACATACTCATCTATCAGTGTCTGAGTGGCTGTAAGGCTAAAGGAAAAGAAAGGAAAGGAAAGGAAGGAAAGGGAAGGGAAGAGAAGGGAAAAGAAGGAAGGAAGGAAGAAGAAAGAAAGAGAAAGAAAGAAGAAAGAAAGTAAGAAAGATAAGCTAAGGTTCTGTGTTACCCAGAAGAGCTCAGCACACCAGAAAGAATTAGAATCATAGCCACCCATGGCTCAAGGAAATGTGGGTGTCGGGGAGAGGTAGATCTGCCAAGCTGCTTCCTCTCTGGCTGCCTGGGCTGAGGGGGCTACAGTCTATATTTCAGGAACATGGGATTGTTTGACATTAGCCCAGGACCTGAGCCTACAGTAGTCACCCACTGTGACCTCCATGCCATCGGAAGAAAATGTTGTCTCTGACAGACTCAAAGTCACTACATTGGCAGCCAATGGTGCAACCTGTCCACCTTATTGGAGAGAGTATCATACTAAAGCATTGAGATTACCCTGGATGGACGAAGTTGGCAAGATCCTTAGGTTGAACTGGGACTGGGACATCATGAGACATGGAAAAACTTCAATTCTTACGATGTCCATCACCAACATGTTTTAATAAGAGATGAACGTACACATTTGGCTTCCTCAAAATGTTTACTTCAAGCAGGCATCTCCACGCAGAAGATCAGTCTTCTCTGGCCTTTGATGGGATCCAGCAGCCTCCCCTCTCCTCCTCTAGGTTCCCTGCCTTCATGATGGGGAAAGGGCTCATGGAAACCAAATCCTGGAGGTGGATGTTGTCTGCTGAGACAATGGCATCAGCCCTTCCAACCAAGGCCAACCCCAAACCCAACAGACTGCCCTCTCTCCCTTTGCAAATGTACACATGTCACACATCTGGGCCCTCCAGTTCCTCCCCAACAGTGGCAGAGAACTATTGCTGGAACCCCAGGAGCTGCCTCTTTGTAAACACCAAGCCAGCCCTGACAGCAGGGGTAAGCAAGAAACAAAGGGGGGAAGGATTCCTGGTTCCCTGACCCTGATGGGAGTGGGTGGTTGGTGTAGCATCTTTTCAGTTTCTCTGCCCATGTAGCCAGTTACCCACCCTCAACATCCAAAGCACTGAAACCTGAGTTAACTGTTTTTCTTTCTTTAAGAGTCACCAACCAACCTGACCGAAGAGGGGGTCAGAAAAGAAGCCCCTGGTGTGGCCTTCGTTGCTTCCGAAGGGGAAGCCCCCCACTTTGGCTTTGGGCTTTATCCTCACCTCCTCTGGCCTCTGTCCCCAATTCCTGGGGGAGAGGGAGGACAACAGCTTTCTGAGGTGGCCATCTGGTAGAAGTCCAACTGTCCCCATGGACACGTGAATCTGCTGGGGCCAGAGAGAGCGACTCCAGAGCGGGCCAGGAGGGGACACATGGCTCAAGTTCAAATGCATGTCCATCTGCCAGAGTCTCTACTAGTCCAGCCCTGGGGAGGCAGACCAGGGGCCCCTTCTGAGAGAGCATCTCTCAGACCCAGGAAGAAGCTGTTCAGGCCACAGCCGGGTCACCTGCAATTTCAAAGAAGAAAACCTGGGGCCAGGGGTGGAGAAGAAATCTCTGAAACAGGTCCTGTTGGTGGATGGCAGGTGTTGAGTCCCTGGGTGGCAGGTCTATACCAGGTTATGGGCCTGGACTGTCTCTACAGAGATGTGTAGGTGGTTGTTCACCAAGGGTGTGACTGGCTGACTCTGGGTGGCATCTTGTTGGCTCCCGGTGACACCGGCCACTCCCAAAGTGGCAGTTTTCCCATGCAGGTCCACAGGTTATTAACAAACCTCCCCCCACGCATCCAGAGGACCCCCGGAGCAAATGCCTCCCCACCCCCAGGTGGATCTTGATGAATATGAGCAAACGGAGTCAAGACACAAAACCCTGTTGGTCCAGGTTGTCCTTCTGGGTGAGTTCTTGACGTCGGCAGTGACGGTCGGTGCCCCAGCCAGGCTCCACTAGCCCCCCGTGTTCTACAGCCTCAAAGGCCAGCTCAGCCCCGCATCGGTCCCTACTCCTGAGAGCCAGAGTTCGACCTGGTGACGCCTGTGCCGTGCGTCCCTCGGCCGACCATCTCCTGGCCCCATTCCCGGTGGCTGGACTCCTGTAGTCCGCGGCCTTTGGTCTCAATGGGCAAGAAGCAGGAGGCCAGGGCAGCCAGGAGGCAGCAGCCGCTGTACACGGCCAGCGTCAGGTACACGGAAGATTCCAGCATGACCTGGGGGAGGGAGACACAGGGCCGTGAGCGCGTCTCTTCGGAAACACGGGCACCACCGACCATTCAAGAAGTAGTGCTAAAGCCAGGCCCTCTTGGAAGCCCTCTGTGGGATTATCCCATTCAGTCCCCACGACTAAGAGCGAGGGAACTGTCCCCATTTTAACGAGGGAAAAACTGAGCCTTGGAGAGGGTTAAGTAGCATACTCCAGCTCACACAGATACTAAGGATGGGGCTGGGGTTTGAGCTCAGACCCCATTAGGGTCAAGTGCCTGTATTCCTTGAAACTACACTCTCTCTCAGAGCAGTGCCTCTGCTGACTCTCTCGCTTCACAAGCAGAGCTAAACCCCATTTTCTCATCTGCCAAATGGGTAGGGGCATTATCTACCTCCTAAGGATAGGATCCCTCAAGAGGACTTGGCACCATGCGGGCACATGGCCAGCCCTCCACAGGAGGTAGTGGTGACATACAATGGCCAGACAGAACAGCCCAGAACAGAGATACTTGGCTGAAACATGGGGCGGAATTCTGTTTATGTGAAATATCCAGAATAGGTAAATTCATACAGACAGAATGCACAGGGGCGCCCGCCTGGCTCAGTCGGTAGAGTATGGGACTCTTGATCTCAGGGTTGTGAGCTGGAGCCCCACGTTGGGTGTAGAGCTTACTTTAAAAAAAAATGCACATTGGTGGTGGGCTAGCGGGGAGAGGAGAAATGGGGAGTGGCTGCCTAATGGACATGGAGTTTTATTTGATAAAAACCTTTGGGAACCAGACAGCGTTGGTGTTGGTACAATGCTGTGAATGTGCTAAATGCCACCAAATTGTTCACTTTAACGTGGTTAATATTATGTCATGTGACTTTTACCTTGGTAAAAAAAAGGGGGGATAAAGACAGAAAAAAAATGAATTGGATATCAAAGAAGCAAAACAACTTCAAAACAAGATCCCTGGAAGTGGATAGAAATGCTCTAAGACCCATAAGAGGCTGCAAAATTCTGCAAATACACCTAATCATCCAACTCAGAAACCAGGGCCTGAGACATCTGTTTCCCACTAAATCATGTTGCTTTCAACAGTTTGTTTTCATCCAATTAGTTTTTGGCCAAATCGTATGGAACCCCCAGGGTCTTCTGCATAGGAAAGACTCAGATTTGAGTCCTAGCTTCTCTGCTTCCCAGCTGTGTGACCTTGGACAAGTCCCTTTACCTTTCTGAGCCTGTTTTCTCATTTGCAAGCTATATGACTCCTTTCATAGGATGGGTTGTTAGGGTAAAATAAGATAATGCACACCACCGAGGGCTCTGCAGAAGGCTCAACGTGGAGTAACTGCTTGCCATGCTTTGGGCTTTTGTCATGTCCACCCCCTCCGCATCTGGGGGCAATACCCACCTGAGCAATGAACGGGGTAATGAGAGCACCCACTCTTGCCATGCCACTGCAGGTGCCCAGGCCCAGCGCTCGAGTTGCCGTGGGGTAGACCTGAAACACAGCCATCAATGTGGGCTTGAGAAAATGCAGGATCCTCCCTCTTCTCTAGCTCAGGAGTGATGGGACTGACCCCCACGGGCCGGTCTGAAGTTAGCGTGAGTCACTCAGGTGTTGGTGACCACATTAAGGGGTGGGAGACCAGGTGAGGAGTCTCATCTCAAAGGGAGTAGGAAGTTCAACTGAGAAAGAAGGCAAGAGGCCAAGCTGTGGGTGGGAACCCAGTAAGGGGGGTCCTCCCTGCCTGGGGTTGTCCCCCAAAGACTCCACCAGGAACTGGTGCACATTTAGGATCCAGACCCTGTTCCACCTGCCACTTTTCACTCATTCACCCTGAAGCACTGGTCACAGCTCTTCCAAGCATTTCATAAAGAAGAGGTGGAAATGTTTACACGGTTTCCTCAGTTGGTACCCAGGAGTGCTTCCCATGCCTAGCTCTCCCTTGGGCAAAGTGAGAAGTCACTGCGCATCTTCCAGGCCAAGGCAATTAAGAAGTAGGCATGTCTTCTCCACTCCCTTCCCCAGTTCACTGGCTGGAAGGAGGACTCCGAGGACTCCAAGGCCCTGGGGCAGGATTTCTTAACCTTGGCACTACGGACATTTGGGGATGGGTCCTTCTTCGTGGTGGGGGCTGTCCTGTGCATTGTAGGATGTTTAGCAGCATCCCTGACCTCTACCCACTAGATGCCAGTACCACCTTCTGCACTGCTCTCCCTGAGTTGTGACAACCCAAAATATCCACAGGCACTGTAAATGTCCCCAGGACGGGGTGGGGGGGCGGGGACGGTGCTGGCAAAATCACCCTTGGTTAACAATTACTGGATGAGGAATTTGCAAGATGCAAGGAGCTTGGGTCCCCAAATCACTGTAGAAGTGAAAGCACACCCATTTGGACTGTTTCATTAGTGAGAAACTTCTGTTGTGTCAATACATTCCATTTGGGGAGTTATTTGTATAGCAGTTAGCATGCCTCCAACAACTACAATGCTCAGTGCAGAAGCTCGAGAAGAATAAAGAACATACAGGGAAAAGCAAAGCTCATGCCTGATCCTAACGCTCAGAGATAACCATTGTCACATTTCCATGTGTCTCCTTCCAGATTTTTCTATGACTATATACATATCTGCCTTCATTTATTTATTCACTCAACATATACTTTAAGTGCATACCATATGCACTTACATATGATATTTTAATTCACCCAGTGACACAAGCAATATATAAATATATTCTCCTTATCAGAAATTAAAACACCTGAACTCCTTTTGATCCACAACCTCTCCCAGGAAATATTCCCCAGCGCTCCCCACTGTTATGAAGTTTAGAAGGTATCCACCCAGATGCGTTAAAAATATGTGTATACAAAATATATAGCATTTAAAAAATATATAAATGGTGTCATATCATACTGACCAGTCTGAAACTTGCTTTATCCATTCAGCACTGTGTCTTAAATCCTATGGGTATATAGACATCTACTTCATTCTTTTTAACTGCTGTAATTGTATTCCACAATGGATATTCCACAGTTTACAATTTAATACAGATTGGTAGACATTGTATTAAAAGAGGGGCACAGACACTGACCAGCAAAAGGAAGTCAGGGGAGGGGAAGATCTGGGAGGGCTTCTTGGAGGAGGCAGGATTGGTGTTAGGCCTGAGGTGGGGTGGAGGGAGCTGGGTTCAAGATGATGACTCAGAGTGAGGACTCTGGAGTGCTGTGGGGAGGAGGGGTAATCTAGACACCCTCCTTCCCCTGGCACAGCATCTGGTACATAATATTCTCCTCCTCCCTTTGCTCCAATCTAAAATAAAATGAAATAAAATACAATAGGTCTAAAATAAATAACCCATAATCCTGAGTGTGGGAAATTGGACATGCTCGGGCACTATTGTGTGGAGTGTAAATTCGTGCAACATTTTAGGGGGTGAGCTCTCAAGTCCACTCAATATTTGTAACGTTTATAGGCTTTAACTCTGCAATTCCACATCTTGACATTTATTCTACGGGACGCACACATGTACGTGACTATATAAAGCTGTTTGCCTCGGCATCGTTTGTAATAGTGAAAACTTGGAAAACAATCCAAATTTCTGTTAGTAGGAGAATTGTTATAAAATTATGATTTGCCCACACTATACTATATAGTATAGTAAAATATATAATATACATGCATATATATACCATATAGTATAATATAGTATACAATATAAAGTATATATATGGTATAGTGAAGTCTAGTATATAATATACATAGTATATATAGTATATAGTGTAATAAAATAGAGTATATAAT